>NW_023615486.1:0-100001 GCF_013339695.2 Rhipicephalus sanguineus
AAATGATAAAAAGTGCAATAAGGTTACAAAATATGTACGTAGCAAAAAGAAATCAAGTCCTGGGTGGCTACAAGAACTAGTGTTGCAAAAGCAAAAGGAGAATCCGTTTATACAATATTAGTTACAGCTGCTTTAAACAAGTGATTGTCATGGATTTATATGATGGCATCGGGAAGGTGATTCCATTCAGTGGATGATCGTATAATAAATGACTGAACGAAGCTTTTTGTGTGACACGTCTGAAGACCAACCTCGTGACGATGGTCGATTCGAGGCGATATGTATTGCGGCTGAGAAATGAGTTCGTTACGGAAAGTTGGATGGTGGAATATTATGCGAAAAAGAACCAGACCAGTGACTTTACGACGAGAAGATAGAGATGTGAGTGAAAGATTGTTTTTCACAGCAAACACACTTGCAGTTCGATTGTAGTTACATAAGATGAAACGAGCTGAGTTATTTTGCGCGAGTTCTAATGAAGATGTCAGTTTATCAGTAGTAGTATCCCAAATAGCGCATGCATATTCTAATTTAGGTCGTACAAGGGTAGTGTAAAGAAGCATTTTTAAGGGTGAAGGTTCAGTTGAAAAGTTTCGGCGTAAATGACCTGGGGTTCGGTTAGCATTCTTAATTACGTAGTCGACATGGGTGTTACAACTTAAGTTAGTAGTTATATGTACACCTAGGTATTTATAAGAGTCAACAAATTTAAGGGGAACATTATTAAAGTAATGTGTGCATGCTATTAGTTGAACGGTAAACGCGCATGACTTTACATTTAGTGACGCTTAATTCCATTAACCAATGTTCACACCAGTTAGTTACGGCAGTTAAATCAGACTGAAGATGGTTACGATCGACAATACTGGTTATTTCACGAAACATTACACAGCCATCAGCAAATAAATGAATGTTAGATGATAGCGAAGCAGGGAGGTCGTTAATATCAATAAGGAACGAAAGAGGTCCGAGCACTCAACCATGGGGCACACCAAAAGTTACGTTTCGAAGTGTTGAATTACGGCCGTTAGCGGTTACAAATTGAGTACGGCTAAATAGGAAGCATTCAATCCCTCTAAGAGTGTTAGTGTCCAGGTTCAGCAGACTTAGTTCGTATAGTAAATGTTCATGAGAGACCTTATCAAATGCTTTAGAAAAAAATGCAATCGGCAAATGATGAACGATCAAGAATGCGATGCAGTTTATGAGTAAAGAACGCGATCTCATTTTCACATGAGAAAGTTTTTCTACGTACTTGCTGCGCTGGTGTGAAAAATGCGTTGGAGTTGACAAAGTTAACAAGATGTTTGAAAATGATATGTTCGAGAAGTTTGCAGCTAGTACTTAAGAGTGAGATGGGACGATAATTAGCAGCCAAATTTTTGTTTCCTTGTTTATGAAGTAGAACCACCTTCCCGATTTTCCATTGTGTAGGCAGAGTAGATGTATCCAGTGATTGCTGAAAAAGTTTAGTTAGAATAAAAAAACGCCAGGCCTGTGCGGAAAGCGCAGCACAGTCACAACGAAAGCTGGAAGAGCGGCATTTCTAGAGCCCGTTATAAACTCTCTTGTGACTACTAATACAAGTAAATTAGCAACGTACCCCCTACGCCACAAATCATAATTTTGGGAAGTTGGGAAGCACCACCACCACGACATTATTCGTTATTCTGCGGAGAAGCGAGGTACCACCTGTAAGGCATTATGTGCATTTGTTGATGCGACGGTTGATGACGATGAAGAATTATGGCTGAGCCTTTGTAATGGGTTGGAAGCTTTAAAACGACCCACTAGTTGCGTAACTCATATTGTGTGACACCCGGTTGTCATTTAACTGTTCCACCACGCTTTATAACATACGTTGACGTTGGAGAGAGGACGGGGGGGGGGGGGGGGGTCGAAGAGCTTTACTGAGACCCCGAGGAAATAGATCATGTGCTTATGGGCTTCCTTGGCAACCAATACAAGTGCACTTGCGAGGAACCCACTACGCTATAAATCATTGTAATTTACTGAGACCCCGAGGAAGTGGATCATGCGCTTATGGGCTTCCTTGGCAACCAATAGAAGTGCACTTGCTAGGAACCCACTACGCTATAAATCATAATTTTTGTGAAGTAGGGAAGCAGCCACTATGCAATTTTTCGTCATTCTGCGGAGAACCGTGGTACTCGCTAAACACGTGTAAGGCATTATGTGCACGTTGTTAATGCTGTGGCTGATGACGATGAAGAATTGTCGCAGAGGCCTTTGTAATGGGTTGGAAGCATTCAACAACCCACTCGTTGCGCAATTCGCATTGTGTGACGCCTGTTGTAATTTTACTCTTCTACCACACTACATTACATATGTTATTGTGGTTCCTTCGCGACATGAAACTGTATAGAGTCCTTTGCAACGCAGTTTCAAGCACCGACATGGCTCAGAGGTAGAACACTGGGCTCCCACGCAGAGGGCCCAGGGTCGAACCTCCTTCCGTCCTGGAAACTACGGCGCCAAAAACCGGCCGTTGAATGATCTCATAACAGCTTTGCTGTAATATAACTAACGGCTTTGGTATTTTTAGAAATTTTGAGTTATATATAGTAACCAGGCGATGAGTGATGGTTCTAGGAATCAATTAGTTTCCCAACACCGTCCATGTCACCAATCACTGGGGCATCACAACAAAATCGTATTGGCGAGTAAGAGTAGGCGATTATTGCTAGAGGCAGAAAAGTTTTTCGCAAATGAGTCGTTAAGAGCTGCAGCGCATTGATCGATTGGTATGTGAGGGATTGATTACGCTCCAAAACTTTTTGACGTTAGTCTTTAGCATAGAAGGAAGTACATTGGATAGGAAGTTAGATTTAGCATATTTTAGAGCCGTTATGTAGGTATCGAACGCAGCTTTATACGCAGATCAGTGTGCATGAGTTTTGCGGAGCGATATAGGCGTTTTTTTGCGGTTAGACAGGCGCTTTAGACTAGCATTGTACCATGAAGCATTAAAATGCGAGGCAATGGTGCGAGTTGGAATGTACTTTTCAGTCAATTCCTGAACTTTAGCGGCAAACATATGTAACAGTTGTGCTGAACCGAGCGATTTTCAAAATTTAGTGAGAAAGTGTCAAGAAATGCAGTTAGTTCGTTATTTATTGCAGAAAAGTTTGCTTTTTTGTAACATGCATAGTTTTCTTGAGTTTCTTAGGTCTTGGTGTGGAAACGTTAATAGAAAATGCTAGGATGCAATGATCACTTACACCAGGTAGGTGCGTGATCTCGGAGATAATGTCAGGGTGGGATGTCAAGACCAGGTCAAAGGTGTTTGCAGTGTTAGATGATTCACGTGTCGGTTTAGTTACGAGTTGTGAGAAGTAGAAAACGGAGCACAAGTCTAAAAAGTCACTAGCTGGCGATGAAAAAGGAGCGTGCAAAGGAGCATGATTGTCCCATGTTATGTTTGGAAGATTAAAATCGCCCATAAGTGGAATTGGTGATGAAGGAAATCGCGTGCGCACAAGGTTAATACTATCGTGCAGCTCAGTAAAAAATGAGGATGATGCAGAGGATGAGCGATAGCATGCGGCTAGGACAATTTTTTTTGGAGGGGGGGGTGTAGCGCTGCTTACGGGTAGTGTTTGGGCGCTTACGCGCAGTGTTTAGTACTTATGCATAGCAATTATCGTTCCTACTTATTGCGAAAAGTTTCTACAGTCGGAATCACACTTGTCTAGAGCGGTCGAGCGCGTGGCTGTAGACGCTGGCTTCACCCGCACGCCGCATCTACTACCTCAGGTTACTAAGCTTCTGTTCGTGCTTGAATTATAGCAGAAGGACCTAGCATGCGGTATAACTATGTTTGCTATAATTATGGCGTCGGTCCTTGCATATTTCTGCAAAAAAGAAAAAAGCAGCTGAAACGGCCGACCGGGCGCTCTAGACAAGTGTGATTCTGACTGTACTAGACAGCTAAAAATTATTTGTATTGGACCGGTCACTAGCTACTCAGGCTATAGATCAAAATATTTCTGTGTCAGATTCTGCTAATCATATGACAAGTTCCCTTTTCAATTTTGTTTCGTGTGATCTTAAGTCCAAGAAAACACTGTGACTGCAAGACCAGCGATCCAGGACGCGATGCACTGATGAGAAAGGATGCAAGTGGACTTTCGCAAAACCATACTATGCGCATTAGTGAAGGATGAGTTCGATTCCAGACAGCGAGATTCAGGAATGTTGCTTGTTGTAATTACTTACAACTGCGTGTAAGCATATGGGTCAGTGACGAAGAGGTGAATTTCTGGAGTCAGATTTATAAGTTGGGAGCACCTTCTCAATGTTCTACTTCTTTAGAAGTTCACAGGAATTCGCCAATCGTTGGAAGTTGATTGTTACGAGACTGGCTAAGAAATGAATCATAATTGAGGCACACACGCTCTCGAACACATTTCAAGATTAGCCTTCTAATGATATATTATTTCTCAAGGCATTTTGCCGCAGTTGATTTTTTTTTTTTTTGTTTTTTTGCTTAGACTCGCAGTTGTCTTCAGCAGTTTTTAGACTTATTAAACGGGCCTCTGAAGCAGATGTGTACGATGCCTAGACCGAAGGAGAGGAAATATAATTTCGCTAAACGAAACACCTTTTCCGGTTGGATAAGCGTTATATATTACAGGAGTACATCGAGCCTAGGGAAATTGAAATGATTGTGCGATTAGGGGCGTAGGTAATATGTTGTCACCCATGCAACCTTTACCAGTAACAAGGTCTTTTAGTTGCTTTGAGGGCACATATTTGTGAACGCAACAGCACAGTAAAGAAAGAAGCATGGTGCATAGGTTGTTGGGAGTACAGCTTCTAAAGCATGAAAATGGAGAAGTACGAGTTGGTTTTTATTGGTGTATCGCTTGTCATACTTCAGCTTTTTCCATGCTTTAGAGGTTGTACTCTATTCAAGAATCACAGCCCCAATTATATGCACCATTCTTCACTTGCTTTACTGTGGCGTTGCGTTCTCTAATAAGTACCCCAAGGCAAATATAGGACATTCTCACTGGTAACAGTTGCACGAGTGACAACATATTAGCACAGGGCCAATATCCACAGCAGCAGCATATTCAACAACACAATAGCATCCCCAGCAAGTTCAACATATTTAATGTTAACTGCATTGGCACACAGTCATCAGAAATATAGCTTGCAAGTGCATCAAATAAGCTGAAATATGCAATAAAAGGCACTATGTTTAAGTCACATGATCATCCCAGTTAACGTAGATATTAAGCTTATTAATGTGAAGCCAAATAATGCATATAAGACTTTTAATAAGACTTGTGCAGCTTTTCGTGACGATCTGACTGAGGCATAGACTTGCACATAAAGCAGATCAACAGCTTTTTATTAAAAAGCGTACTGCAAACACATCACTTGTGTGCAAAAACACCTGGCACAGCAGACCCTAACTTATGAACCATTAATTAAAAGCCGATGAGGACCCCCAAGAATTGAAAATAACAAAATAAAGTGCACATGTTAATTTCAGTATCAGTAGAGTAGCACAGAAGAGAAATAATAAATGCACCTTGAAGTCACTTAACACAACAAAGTCTAGTGTTCCTTTATTAAGTAAATTAATCTGCCCTCACCATCTAAAAACGTTGCTAGAAGTCGCCGGCTGTAAACCCCGTACACCGCCGGCGACCGCCATTTTGCAATGGCGCGTGTGATGTCATGTGCAGCAGAACGGAGCCGTCGTCTTCTACCAAACTTTCAGCCGCTGCAAATCGTTCAATTTCAGTGCCAAGCTGAAGAAAGCTAAAATATCTCGATATCACTAGCAGGTGACCACGGAACAATATCGTTCGCCGCAATGCAGAAGCTTGCACAGCAGCTAGCTGCTTGTTACGTCACGGCTCGCTAGTGCACCAGTGTTGCCTGACTCTCGGGCCGCTTGCGTGTTTATAAAATATTCGATTATAAATTAAGTGCTCGACCAAATGCGCTAAAATTTCGCCATCTTATTTGTGAATGCACAAGGATTAATCCGCATAACACAGATTATGATCGAAAATTGGGTGTCATGGCCCCTTTAACTCGTTTTACTTGCCCCCCTAAAGCAGTGATGTTAGCATGTTTTTCTGAAGTAAAACGAAATTACTAGAATAAGTTGACTACGCTTACACCTGAACTACAATACCGTAACCTAAAGGAACAGAATAGAAGTGAACAAATATCGGGTACAAGGAATACACACACATTTTGTACAGACATGAAATGGCATGTTTCCAACAATGAACAGTAATCCACATGATGCCAAAACAGATGGGCTCTTTCATTGTATGTCATGAATATAAACCTACAGCAATGACACGTTATCTGTAGACATATCCAGAGCAAGAACTACACAGAAAAGTTAATCTGTATAAAGTAGAACTACGGCATGCAACATACAGCAATGTATACACTATGTAGAAAACTGATTGGGATACTTCGCTAAGGCACACCTTTCCTGTAGCAGGAAAATGTTTTGGTGCAGCAAATATACCGGGTGTCCCAGCTACCTTTAGCCAAGGGTTGAAAATACAACATTAGAGGCAGGCGAGTGAAATCAGCTGCGAATTGCTGACAGCCGCCTTGCGCACCACAGACAATTTTCTATTTCGTAATTGATTAATTTGTTAATTATGATTAATGAATTAAATAACTAAATATTGACTTTAGGCAAGAAATGTGACTTGCAAAGTTTGAGAGCGTTTTCAGAAGCCCCCATTGCATTATTTGCGATAAAGAAAGTCTCATGTATACCATTACGTATAAACATGGCGGAATTTGACAATGTCCAGGGGTGCTATTCTGGACATTGTCAAATTCCGCCATGTTCCTGATTTGATTGGTCACGCGAGGTCGTTCGCATTGTGGCGCTGCAGTGGTGTTAAGACACAGGAATCCGCGATGACGTAACGTGACAAAAAATAGTTAATTTTTCCGAAGTAACGCTTCGCCGTACTCTGTCATGTAAAAGTAAAGGTTCGGGTTGAACAACGAAACCGAAATATGGTACTAAGCTGTCCCTACGGTCAAGATGCGGTTTATCGAAACCCGCGTCACAGGATCTCACTCTTTGTAGCGTCAATATGACGTTGCCTGACGTTGCATCCAGCCAAATTTGCTGCTTAAAAGTGCCCGAAATTGGCGAGTCCTTTTTGTTTGTCAGCTAGGTACCTAGGGACAGAATCTCCAGGGATTTTCGATGGAGGCGCCGTCACTTCTTAGCGAAGCTTTTTGGAACGCCGCTTCCCCGACCGGCGTCGGCTGTGTTCCACGTGTGCACGGGCTCGCGCGTTCGTCTCTCGTCTCTGTACCGACGACGATGACCGCGAGTCGAGCAGCTTTCGTTTCAACAGCGTAGTCCGTGAACCGGTGTCCCGTAGCGACTTTGTCGTCACTGCCTTTGCTTGATTGACGGACGTCGAGGGCGAAGCAGAGCGAAGATGCTGCAATTTTTAACGCACGAGCTTATAGAAGCTTCACGACCAGTTACATTGACATTGCTTGCTGTGTGCGTGTCTGCATTCCCGCGTATGATTTTGTTCTGCGGTTAGCTGCCCTTGCAATCAAGCTATTTCAGCTTTCTTCAGGTTGGCAGTGAAATTGAACAATCTGTTGCGGCTGAAACTGTGGTGCAAGGCGACGGCTCCGCTGCATGCAACAGATCACTGAAATCCATGACTGAAGTCAATTATTCTATATGTGTAAACATCATAAACCCTGTACTTCTATTTTTCGCGGAAAATTGCAAATTGTTGGGCGACTGTGCCATGACCCCTTTAAACCGACAGTTTGAAGGAGCCCGTGTCTCAGAAAATGCGGTGCCGGGGTCGGCAGTGTTGTTGATGCGTTAAGATATCCCGATGGAAGCAAAGAATGAAAAGTACAGCTCGAACGCGAATCGAAACCAGACATTCCGCATGCAGTCAAGTGTTGTACCATAGAGCCATGCCACTGCTTCAAACTGTTTCGGAAAAAGACCCTATACAAGTTCACGTCACGACAACACCAACTGTGGTGGCAATGTCGGCTCTCAGCTTTCGTATCAATGTAACGAACATTACATATCTAGGACTCCTCAAGTTATATTGACGCATGGCGCGAATACGCTTACGACCGGTACGTTTGATCTGCACATCTTCGTGGGGATAAAACTGACGTCTCTGCTCTAACGTAAGTGCTGACGTGACGTCGGTCCATTAGCTACCCTTTACACGCCAGTGTACTCTGCATGCGTACCTGGTACGCACACGACAGGCGCACAACTACTCCATTAACACAAAGTCTTCGAACCACCTCATAACGCTTGACTCAAAGCGAAAAATCCGGCATACGCTGCTACTGTCTGACTGCTTCGCATGAAACTGATTCCCACTATGCGGGGATCTGCGGGATTTTTGAACTTCTGCGAAATTTCGACGCGCGCGTCATGATCTTGCAGACGGGGAATCAAACGCGATCACTTTCTCCCATTGTCGGGTTTTGAAAGTTACGTAGCATTTGAAAAGAATCAATCTTGTGCGCTATAAAACCACGAAGGTCATTGAGCGCGTGCCGGTTCATGATAATGATAATTTTCTATCTACGACATACGGTAAACCTAGACCACAGCAGCTCTGCTGTAAAATTGCTATAGCTCGTATGGGCCACAGAAATTGGGCAAATCCCACTACGTTTCCGCTTCTGTTGTTAACCATCTGTACAGAATGCTTGGGCAGTGATTGAGCGCGTGCCATTTCATGATGATGATAATATTAAAACAACACTCTGACCACGATTAAAAGCACGACGTTTCGGTCCCATACGGGGGCCGAAACGTCGTGTGCTTTTAATCGTGGTCAGAGTGTTTGGATTGTCTTCATGTCTGTTCCTGACCAGACGTGTTTCCGTCCAACTATCGATTTCATAATATTCTATCTACGACACACGGCGAACCACGACCATAACAGCTCTGCTGCAAAAGTCAAGATACCCGAAGCTAAGACAGTATTTTAAATGCGAAGGATTTCTTAGCGAACCTCAGGCATTTTGGCCGTTTTTATCACGACCTCCTCTATGTTTTTATCTACATATCTATATATCCAGCCGCCTACGTCTGGGCGCTCTCCTGCTCGTCTCCATAACTTCAAGTATAACAAAATTGGCATAGCAGGGGATCAGTGTATGACGAACACGATTCAATGGTCACGACATGAATAGCGCAAAACCTGTCGCGTACGTCATGGAACCCTTTCCATCAGTCACATGTAGCACATACCCGCATATCACAGCTGATGTTATGCGGGTATGTGCCACAGGGGATTCACGGCCTCAATCAACACAGTGACCGCGAACATACACATTGAAACGCAAGGCAAGTGAAGGAGCTGAAAGCAGAACTCCCCTGGAATACGCTCGACTGTCATTCACTCGTCCACGTGGTCCGCCAGAATGGTGCAGTGTTCTCTCCATTGAAACGCAAGGCAAGTGAAGGAGCTGAAAGCAGAACTCCCCTGGAATACGCTCGACTGTCATTCACTCGTCCACGTGGTCCGCCAGAATGGTGCAGTGTTCTCTTCTTTTCTTTGAGGCTAGGTGATGGCCTCATGCTGACCGAGTATGACGTCAGCTTGATTGAGAGCCGCTTTGTGACACGCGAAGAAGCCGCCGCTAAGTATCCTGATGGCATACGGCTATACTACAGCAATGCGGACGTCGACCGCTATAACGCACGTTGACTCGACGCTGCGGACAACGTGTTATGTCATTAATCATATCGTGGTTTTGGGACGTTAAACCCCAGATAATATTATTATTAACGTGTTATGTCATGCCGCATACAATAATATAACTGGCTATAAGAACGAGCAGGTACACAGCGATGCCCTGTCCAAGGTGACTAAGATGAACGCAAGCGACATGGGTGGCCTGCCGGCCTCAATTTGCCTGAGCATCGGCAAGCCGTAGATGATCACGGCCAACGTCGACGTAAGGGACGGCCTCGTTGACGAAATCACGAACACCTTGTGGTACATCGACCGCGACGAACACGGCAACCTCGTGCGACTATGGCTTGATTTTCCAACGTCCACGGTAGGCATTGTCGTCCCAGCCAGGGCGAAGCGCATCACTGCCGCACAACCCTCAATAGAATAGAAATGGTTGCCCGTGGTAATGCGAACCACCACAGCCAAGATATACGGCAGAAAAATATCTCGTGTAAGAGTACGCAGTTTTCCCATGCGCAAGCACACGCCATAACTATATGTAAGCAACAAAGGGCCACATACGCCCAGGCAGTCTACGGATACGGTAAGCGCCAACCACTCAGGTTCGTCCACGTAGCGCTTTCCAAGGCTACAAGCCTCGACGGTCTATACCTCGCCAACGCAAAAGGTCACTTCAGGTTCCTACATGTCGCCGGCTCTATCGACAGACAGTCTGTCGACGACATGAGCAGGCTAGCAAACAGGCCTCTAGACAGTGTCTTGGACCGGGCGACCACCTTCATTCGATGCCACAACCACAAGAATCCCCTCATGCTCGCCGCTCTCAACGTACAGTCTGTGCACGAGCACGTGCACGACCTCGAAAAAGACGCTCTGCTCACAGAAAGTGGCGTCTTAGCACTTTCTGAAATCAAGAGCTATGAGCCCACTGTGTCGTCCACAGCAAGCGGCTACATTGCAGGTGCGAAGGCGTGGGCACATATAAGAGCACGGCGATGCGCAACTTCAACATAGGCCGCATTCCACTTCGCCGGCCGCCTGACACAGAACACACAGGCAAGTAGCGGAATCGGCGAAGTCTGCGTTGCGCACATCAATTACAATAACAAAGACATTCTGCTCACTGCCATGTACCTGACAACTATCAAGAACCCCTTCCACACATGCACACGGGTTCAACGTGCGTGCGTTCTCCATCATAACGGACAAGTATAAGCACTAATATCAGCTTACTGCGTCTTCTGTTGTCAATACCCATGTTGCTCTTGGTATCGTTACGCAATTGTAAACAACTGGTTATAACATATGTGCGACTCTTCAACATTTGTGTGTGCGTATACCATTTGAACATATCTTTAGCGTCATGTCGTAACGTTTCGCGCAATGTAAAAAGTCACAGTTTCACCGCAAGGGCGAAGTAATGAATGCGATAGCAACAAATTGTAGTGTTACACGAAGCACGGCCGCTGGATAAAAAGCGCATGGTACGGCCTGCCACGTCGGGCGCCTTTCTATGGGAGAGCGCATGTTGGCCCTAGTTGCAGTTGCGGCCGCTGCGGCGCGACGGGGCGGGGAAGGGTAGAGTTACTGTTTATGCTATAAAGGTAGCATATACAGTAACTCTAGGGAAGGGGAAACGGCTGCCGGCGGCTCCGTTGGGGCAGCAGCCGCAGCAAATTAGTTGGTGATGGTCGCAACAGCGATCTCACTCAGGTGTTCCAAGCGGTTTTTTTCCATCTCATCTATCGCAGTCACGGCATATCATGCATTCAGTTGAGTCCGTTCGCGTAATCTGGTTAAATAGCCAATTAGGTTCCGTGTACGTGCCGAGCTCCTGGCACATTTTTTTTTCCAGGACTAACTTTTTGCTTTGTGTCAAAGAATATTCCACAGTACGCGTAGTAACATTATATGACGCTGAATGTGTGAAAAAGTGGTTGTTATATTTATGTGCGTGTAATGAATGCATCGTTTGTTATTTTAACATGTTGATTTCCGTGACATTTCTTCAGCACCTTTCTGAAAATGCTTGACAGGTATTTATTTGAAACATCTGGCAATACACGTTCATGTTCTTTATACACAGGAAGTGCATGTAAAAACATACGTTGAATCTTTTTCATGATGTCTGATACATGATACTGTGCCGAAAAGTAATTCAGCTTCGGATGCTTGATACTAGCGGATTCTACAAATATAGTGACGCACTCCTCGTAACTTTGTTGAAAAGGCTGCGGAATTATATTCTTTAGAAGTGACGACCACATGACGGAGACTGCCAGAAGACAATCACGTTCGTGTTGCAACGAAGATTCGCCAGTGCCTGTACAGCGGCTAACGTCAAAGGACCAAAACGAAAGGTTTTATGGTCTGCAGAGACTGGAAGTAGACATGGGAAGCCAAAATTGAGCTCACAAGCTGGAGGCATAACAAAACAATAATAAAATAATAAGAAAACAGAGACGAGTATAAGGAAAGCGTTTACCTCCGCCCCCCCCCCTTTGTTGTTTTTTTACCGTATAGCTGTCAAAAGTGACCCACCTTAACCTTGTCCCTGTGAGTTGCTCGCAATGTGTGTGCTGGCTGCCACGTATATTTGTTTGAAATTAAATCTTCTTCGCCCACAGCCGCTTTTATGCACTTTTTGTCTCCGCATGTTTGCTGAGGTAAGTTTGAGTCTGTGGCCCGTACCGCTATGACCACAGACAACCCAACTCTCTGAATAAAGGAGTACAGGTGCTTTTCACGGCAACCAACATCAGTACCACATGGCATTGCGGGGCAACGCACCCCACCGCAACGCGACAGCGTTCGGAAACAACCGGAACCGATGAAAAAGGTGCCGCGGGCTGAAAGGTGGGAACTAAAAAAAAAAAAAAACGAGAGATAACAGAAAACGGGAAGGTGTCACGGCCGCTGGATTTCAACGACGTTTCAGCCACCGTTTGCAGCTGGCAGGGATGAGTCCTGAATTCATATTAAATAAAATAACTTCTCACATTTTGTCCAGATTTTATGTTCACTGTTGAATTCGTTACACGATCATGAAAACGGCGTAACGGGAAGAAACAGACTACTGAAAGGCGCAGGAATGCAAGCAGTTGTGTTCGTGTGTTTTTCAGCCTTTTCATCACCCTTTCCGTCTGACCGTTTTCATACTATTTCATCTGTAACAGCTCGCCCAATTGTCAGTATTGAAGATGTAGTCACTGAAATTTCAAAGTGACTCGAATCTCCTTATGAGATGGTCGCACATATGATAAGCATTATTTCATGGCAGTTGCATGCGATACCGTACCGTATGTGTACTATAAACATGTTTGGAGCAAGGAAGAAGTTTATCTTATTTCGTGTCAAATAAACAGTGGCCGCTGCAGTTTCTGAGATCACTTTTTTGAAATGAAATGATTAAATCTGAATTAACATACTCAGAGCCAAAATAAAGAATTTCGATGCATTAAGAAAGGGGCAGCGCCTCCAGGTTCGTTAGTTGTGGTCTTCTAGGATACCAAGATCACGGAAGAATCACGCGGATGCCCACGTGATTACTTCCGCAAAAAGCGATCGGTGCGCGAAGTTGCTTCTTTGGCAAGGCAAGAACAAAAATTCCCAAGCGCTGCAAGAATGAACAAGAAATATCGGTAATTAACTGGTGCGTACACGCTAGATAAATTTTAGAAGAAGATTTCGGGCATCACATGAAGACGCACGCGCCCAAGCATAACTGCCGCAAGCGCGCTGCGCATGTGATCCCTCAGGCGTCCGCGAAACCCGTCCCCGCCCGGTGGCGCCGCTGCGGTGCCCCGGGAAACTAGGCCCGTCACGCCGGTTTCGGAGCACGCGGCAGGCCGTACCCGTGCGCTTTTTATCCAGCGGCCGTGCACGAAGTGAGGCTGGTAGATAACTGTTTGTATCCGATCTCGCGTAACTACAAAACGCTGGTGTAAGAGAATACGGCCGCTCCAGGGAGAGATGCTCTCCGCATAGTCACTTCGCGTTGAGAGCGCAGCACGTAGAAAAGTATACGCGCCGCTCGCTGCGATGGCTTTCGAGATAGCGCGCGCGCCAGCGCTCGCGCCCGCGTCCTTAGATTCAAAGTTCAAAGTGGCTGCTCGCGCGACAACCCACCCCCCCGCCCCTCACCTCGAGTCTTTTCATGGTCGTTCATGGGGCGTATTCTTTTCATGGTCGTAGTCTTTTCATGGGGCGTATTCTGTCTGCTTCGACAGCAGGCCTCCCGAGAGGGGTGATGTTATCGCATGCACCCTCCGAGCGACGGATATGGGCCGGCTCGTTTGATCTCTGCTTCGGCCGCATTCGTCACCCCCGCTCTGCGCGCTTTTACCCGCGGTAGAACATACAATGCGCGGAGGATCTTATCAATTTGGACTTCATACCGGACAAGGACAAGGGCAAGGTTCTCGCTGCGCAAATATTAGAAGAAGCGAGCGAGCTGGCCGACGACTTTTAAATGCGCCCGTTTAGGGAGCCTTCAAAAAAAAAAAAGGATGACCTTATTTTTAGGTCTGGCGGTCCCATGCCACCAATCTCCCACAGGGTGGGTGCCCTCCCAAGCGACTATGAACTTCGTTCTGCCGAGCACCAGGCCGGAAGTGCGCTTGTAGCTATTTTACCGGTAGGTACCCCGCGGCAGCAATTCTCCGCCTCCCACAGCAGCGGCGGATGCTCAACTATTTCACCAAGGCTGTGGTAGGTTAAGGTGCGCCCAAGGGCCTTTACACAAACCTTATGGGGCCACCTTTCGAGATGAGTACCCATTAACAACCGAGTGCCAGGTAGGTGTACTCCCCTACCCTTTTTGGAAAAACCGGTGGGTTCTCGGTTGGCACTGGGAATTGAACCCGGTACCTCCCGCATTGAAAGCGGACGCTGAAACATGTAGCCACCAAAAAAAAGGGACCGACACACCTAAAAATAAGGTCATCCTCTTTTTTTTTAGAAATATTAGAAGAAGCGAGCGAGCTGGCCGACGACTTTTAAATGTGCCCGTTTAGGGAGCCTTCATGTGCTCGCCTCGTCGGAGGCACGGAGGCGCGCACATGAGGGCTCCCTAAGCCTGTTGCGCTCCTCGTGCCATCTCGCTGGTATAGTGAAGAAACGCTTATAAGCGCCTGCCGTCTCGGAGTCCTGCCAGCGGTAACGGGTGTGTATATAACGCTCGCCGTTAGCTACCTGAATGATCTGCTCTTTGTGGCGTACTGGCTTGCGCCACGCGCTGAGGAGCGAGAGGTTGCTGGTTCCATTCCGCGCTTCGGAAGCATTTTTCTGAATCACTTTTCTTTATATATAAATATATATATATATATATATATATATATATATTGTGATGACGAAGAGCGGCAACGGGCTTGGGCGCATGCTCGGGTAGCGCGAGGGAGAGAAGGACGAAGGCCAGAGAATAGAACAGCCGGCCCACGAACGGGCGTTGTCACCTGTTTCGCTCTTTACAATGGCGCAGTCGCGAAAACACAGAGCCAACAGAAGACGTTAATCCGCCTGCCTCTATCACCCTTCGAAGCGGGCGACTGCTTTCGGACTCGCAGCCACTACATTCCGGGGAAGGCGTTCAGGCCTCCACGGCGGCTCAACCACAGGGTGGCGGACTCCGAAATGACCCGTTTCTTGGACGTGTTGACCGCAACGCCTCACCAACATGGCAAGCAGTTCCACTACCGCCATTGGATGCGCCGCACCTGGGCCGCTACCTGAGACTGCCTATTCCAGAATTTCACGGGTTTCAGCAGATCGACCACCTGGGTCTCGACCGTCGACTCTGTCGCCACGAAATACTCTTGGCCAGAGTCTACGAAGAAATCCGTCGCGGAAGGGCGCCTTCGAGGAGCTGCACAAGCCTGGCATCGTCTTCAGGGAAGCAAGTATGCCTCGTGGACTACTTGGTGTGCGGCCCTCACGTCCACATTGCACCGCTTCCGGGCGCCTATGACACTTGTTTCATGGAGATGCGGTCGCGCCGGCAAGCCCGAACTGAAGACATTGCCGCATACATCTGCGACAAATTATGCCTCCTGCAAGCTTGCGATATTGCCTGGCCCTCTCCGGCAGCCAGACAGTATGTCATCGATGGCATATACGATTCGACGCATGCAGCCATGCTGTCTGTGCAGACAGTCCATCGAAGCATCGATGCTTTTATCCGACAGGCAGCAGAGTTGCAGGAAACTGCAAGACGCCGCGCTCCTGCAGTCTCCCCACAGGAACCCGCTACCATGCGGCGCGGATGCTTTTCCTGCGGGCGCTTGGGGCATGGATACAAGGACTGCCCACAAACGCCACGCCAAGCCATCCAGTTCCAAGCGCGGCCACTTCCGACTGTTCGGGTCCGCGTCGACGGCATCGGTGAACTCATGGCACTCGTGGATACTGGAGCCCAGCGAACGGCGCTGCTTCGCCGACACGCCCCAGTCACCCTCCAGCCTTGGACCGAGCCGCCCCTACGGGGCCTCGGCGGCAGCGTACTCCCTGTAGGTGCGGTGGACCTGCAGCTACACACCGAAGCCGGGAGCAAGTTACTTTGCGCCGTTCCCGTCTTCGATGACCTACCCGCTGACATGGTTCTGGGAGCGGACTACATCATGTCAGGTCAAGTGCAGCTCACCATAGATGGCGACGGCGTCCACATCCGTGGATTGACCCCGAGTACTTCTCCGGATAATAGCTCCCAAGGTGAGCCAGCAACGCGCACTCAATCTCAGCCGTGCTCGAAAGGCACACATCACTTTTTGCTGATAGTACTGCGCAGCTCCCTGGCACTAGCTTATTAGAACATCGTATACCGACTGACAATCATCCGCCGGTGTCTGTGCCGTTACGGCGATATGCAGAAAGAGAGCGGGCCGTCATTGCCGAACAAATAGAAGAAATGCTAGCCGCTAATGTAATCAGGCCGTCTTCTAGTCCATGGGCTGCGCCTGTCGTTTTAGTCCGCAAAAAGAACGGTAGCCTACGATTCTGCGTGGACTATAGGGAGCTAAATAAGCACACCATACCCGACTCATACCCGCTGCCGCGTATTGACGACGCTATTGACACCATACGAAATTCAAGATTCTTTTCATCTCTGGATTTGAAAGCGGGGTATTGGCAAATCAACGTCGCCGAAGAGGATAAGTGCAAGACGGCTTTCCGTACGCCTTCTGGCTTGTACGAGTTTAACCGTATGCCTTTCGGGTTGCGAACCGCCCCAAGCACGTTCCAGCGGGCCATGAATACAGTACTGGGTTCGCTGAAAGACCAAGCCTGCGTTGTGTACCTCGACGACATCCTGGTTATCGGTGTAACTGAAGAAGAGCATCTACGAAATCTCGACGAAGTTCTGAAGAGGCTGCATGACGCTGGATTCCGCCTTAACCGGGAGAAATGTCAGTTTGGCATGACGACAATATCCTATCTCGGGTATACCATATCTCAGGACGGCGTGCAGCCCCTTCCTGAAAGAATTCAAGCTGTGACCGGCTATCCCGTGCCAACCTGTATTAAACAGCTGCAGGTATTCCTGGGAATCGCGTCGTACTTGCGCAAGCTTGTCCCCAACTTTGCGTCGACAGCTGCACCGCTCACGGACCTGTTAAGGAAGGGAACTCAATTTCAGTGGGGACCATCGCAGGACGACGCTTTTCGGACCCTTAAACATCAATTGACCCATAGCCCTGTTCTGTGCCACTTCAATGAAGAATGGACTACAGAGGTACACACCGATGCAAGTCAAACTGGTATAGGGGCCGTTCTTATACAGCGTGACCCGCACGGACGTGAGCACGTCGTCGCCTACGCCAGCCGCAAACTGTCTGACGCGGAGCGCCATTACCACTCCAATGAACTAGAGTGCCTGGCTGTCGTCTGGAGCGTTGACGAGAAGTTCCGGCACTACCTGTTTGGCCGACAATTCACTATCGTAACGGATAACTCCGCTGTGGCGTGGATGTTCGCTAAACAGCACCTCAAACACAAGTTTGCGCGGTGGATAGTTCGGCTGCAAGATTACACTTACAACATCGTCACCGCGCAGGAGCACAAAACCAGGTTGCGGATGCCTTATCGCGAAACCCAACCGAGGAACGCTCCCTGCAAGACCGCGAAGACTGGATCATGTTCTCCCAGGAAGAAGTTTCGAATGCCCAACGCATCGACAAAGATTTAGACACCATTATGAATTCCCTATCAGACACGGGCCGCAACGCCAAATTTGCTTTACGCGACGGCACGCTGTATCGTCGTCGTTGGGTCGAGAAGCAAGACGAACGCCACCTTTTGGTCATTCCTACCTCCTTACGTTCGGGTATTCTGCGTGCCATCCACGACACACCCGAAGGAGGCCACATCGGCTACCGAGCAACATTGCGCAAAGCACAAGAGCGCTTTTGGTGGCCGAGAATGGACAGGAGCGTGCGTCCGTACGTTGCAAGCTGTAAAGTGTGCCAACAACACAAACGGCGTCCGGGCTGTCAACCTGGATTACTAACACCGATTACGCCTCCGGAGACAATTTTTCACACTGTGGGAATAGACCACATCGGGCCTTTTCCAACGTCGGCAGCAGGCAACAGATATATTATAGTCGCGGTGGACTACTTGTCAAGGTTTATAGAGGTCGCTGCCGTGCCTTCCCTTGCCGCCAGTTGCGTCATAAACTTTCTGCGGGACCACTTCGAATGGAGACACGGCCTCCCTAAGAAACTCATCTCCGACAGGTCGACCACTTCCCGCAGTCGTGAGCTCCGTACCTACCTCCGGCAAGCGGGAGTTGAGCATCATTTCGCGGCAGCCTACCATCCACAAGCGAACGGCCTGACAGAGAGGTCGAACCAGACGCTACAAGCTCGACTGGCACCGTATTGTACGAGCAACAAGCCCGGTGAGGCCGACTGGGACAAGCATCTCAAAGCAGCTGCATACGCAGTTAACACGGCGTTGCAAAGTTCAGCCGGAACCTCTCCCTACGAAATTGTCTACGGTCAACTACCAAAACTTGGCGCTACACTCTCCTTGGACACGCCTGTACATTCTGCTGCACGAGGGACACTTTGCCGCAAAATACGAACCGAGGCGCGCAAGAAGATAATGCATGCACCAACAGGAGCAAAAGCGACATTACGACCGCCGCCACCGTCGGGCACCGCCATACCGTATCGGCGATGAGGTGTGGGTGCAACGAGGTACACCGTCCCCTGCGAAGAAACTATGCGCGAAGTTTGAAGGGCCCTTTATTATTACGCAACAACTGGGCGAGAACACTTGGCGAGTGCGGTCCTCGGATTCTGACTCGCGCGCAGACAAAAGGAGGCGCAACAATTTTGCCGTACATGTGTCGCGTATTAAGAATTGTGTCCGTAGAGACGTCTGAAGTGCCGAAATCTGCTTTTCTTTCAGAGGTGCACCTTTCGCAGCGTGGCCGAGTGTGATGACGAAGAGCTGCAACGGGCTTGGGCGCATGCTCGGGTAGCGCGAGGGAGAGAAGGACGAAGGCCAGAGAATAGAACAGCCGGCCCACGAACGGGCGTTGTCACCTGTTTCTCTCTTTACAATATATATATATATGCTTATACATATACGGTGCATGACGGCGGCGACGGGGACGGCAAAAACCAGCCGAGACTGTCCATATAATTGCTACCGCAATAGAAGAAGAATCGTGAAACTGTTTGCCATAGACAAAGATGTACTACTCCCAATCCACCCTCACTAACAGGCCTGAATATGGTGTCACGACGCATGGGCTCAAAAGTCCGAAGACTATATGAAAATTGCGAAAATTTGATGACAGCGGTTGTACATAAATCTTGCACAATGGATAAGTTGCCAATACGTAGTAAAGCTTTGTTGCTAGAAAAGTATTGCAAGCTTCAGCTCTCAAATATATTGAAAGGCGATGGAGAACACATGCTTGGGTCTGTCGTTCAAGCTTAGGGACACGCTCCTTGCAGAAATGCCACTGAATCTGTACGCATCTAGCGGCACACCGAGGTACTTTGGTGGAATTCGTGTCCAAGTAATCCTGCGAACATTGCTTTGTTTGTTGCAAAGACGCTATTCGTTCTGGGATGTCCTTCAGCGAGCTCCGAAGAAAAATATTTGTCATAAATTCTCACACTATACGTTATATTTTGCCAACATCGCTTGATGAAGTGCCGTATGATATGTTTCACCATGGGTAGGCAGTTTATGGAAGACACGTATGCAAGATCGCAACGCAGAACCCCCAACTTCTTCAAGCACACATTTTTGTTCGAATGGCTATCCACCTAGAGGACTTTATGAAGAACTAGATGGTTACACCGGACTGGTACCAATTTTGATGAGGTGGTACACATTTCGGCCTCACCACGTTTGCTGTATAACACGATATGAAGAACTATCGCTGTTCTACTACACTTTATGTTAGCCGTCGAGTGTTTCCTTAGTAACG
Source organism: Rhipicephalus sanguineus (assembly GCF_013339695.2). NCBI lineage: Eukaryota > Metazoa > Arthropoda > Arachnida > Ixodida > Ixodidae > Rhipicephalus > Rhipicephalus sanguineus. The sequence continues at coordinate 20,182 of NW_023615486.1, forward strand.
CTTGAGCGCCTATTGTCGCTATGGGATTGTACTTTTGTTTCATCCTATTTGTACCCTTTTAATGTGCATTCTAATACTCATTTGAATAAATACCATGCAAGAAAAAAAAGCAGCTGCGGCGAAATTCTTAAACATCAGCTTCGGCTGCTGAAGGCACCGGGTTCGAGTCCTAGTGCCTCTTGAAATCTCGTAGTTTTCGTTTTTTTTCAGTTTCGTTGCATTTCGATGGCGATATGCTGAGCATTTCTGAACAGGCTGTTCACCGCAGAAGTGGCACAATGGTTGAGCGCCTGCTTCCGATGCGGTACGTCCCGGGTTTATTTCCCATGGCCGGCCGGAAACCCACCGGTGATTTATAATGGGTAGGAGTACCCCGACCTGGCGCTCGTTGATTGGGATCGGTGATCTGTCAATCAAATTGATTGACGTGCGAATCGGGCACAAACTCGTCGGTTTCTGGAAAGGCCCCAGTTAAACTCGTGAGTGTCATAGTGCCGGTTTGCCTGTCAAGTGTTTCATGCGGTGGACGCTACTCAGCAGCTTCTTTGCATATAAAATAATTTGGTCAGCTTGCACTACTTGTGCAAGGCTGGGGCCATCGGAGGAGCTTGTGGTCACCCAGCTTCTTCCAGCTTATTACGTGGCTCGTCTACTCAGCATGCTGGTCTGCTTCGGAGTAATGACCGTGTCAGTTCGGTCTCAGTATTCGTGCTATTGATTAGCTAGGCCTTAATTAACATGGCAGTGTATAGCTATGTCTTAATTGGTGATGTTTTAATTAACACGACATCAATTACTCAGATATCATTATCAAGGTCTCATTAGCACGAATGTATTTAACCTAATGCTAATTAGAGTGATCATAATTACCGCGTACTTGTGAGGAAGCTCCAAATGAGCTTGCTTTGAATTAGCGTGCTCCTAATTAGCGTCGTGTTAATTAGCATGACTCCAATTAGCTCGGTCTTAACATGATATTGAATAGTCCTGTCTTGATTGTCAATGTTTTAATTATCAGGACAATAATAATCAGGTTTAATTCGCAAGGTCATAGATAGTACAGAGGTAATTAGCATAATCCTAATTAGTACTATACTAATTAGCACGATCTCGGCGAGTAAGGTCTTGATTATCTTGGTTTTAATTACACGCTCCTAATTAGCGCCGTGTTAACATGATCTTAATTAGTTCTTAGTTTACACGGCTTCATTCGCATGGTCTTAGTAAGATGTGGCTTAATTAGCTCGGCCTTAGCATGATTTGGCGTAATCAGCTTCGTCATAGCATGTCCTGACTTAGCTAGGTTATACCGCGCAGCCAATTAACTAATCAGCCGGGCGCACGTGCTCGGGGAGCGAGCAGACGATGAAGAATAGCACGCAGAGGGAGCGCGCCGGCCGAGCAACGCACTAGAATGTACAACCGACCATAGTGATTGTACACGTGGCCTCGGCGATTAGCTCTAGCCGCGGTGCTGTAAGGGCCGGAACTAATCTCAGAAGCCACGGTGCTGATTATTCTAAAGGATACTTAGTGCCGACATTAAACTCTTGAATATGTACTGATATTTCCTACAGTATCATTGTGACCATGAAGCGTTTGTAATGTATCTATGTCATAAATTAGGCGTGTGGTTGCTTAAAAAGCGGGAGGGCACAGACTGAATAGACCATAACTATTAATTTCTGGGCACTTGTGCTGCCAAGTGGGCTCTTTACCAAGAAACGTAGGAATTTTCCCAGCCCATTTGTCTCGGCCGGCTGCCAGCTGCAACAAATATTGTGCTACTCTGAGCCATTATTTGCCTATTTTGAACAAACCTTAGTCTATTGCCTCTGCAGAGAGAAACTAGATGTTTGGACAATTTTTCATCTAGGGCGATTTATTAGGTTCGCTCCCACCAGTTAAATAGTTTTGCATCCATCGAAATTTAATATATTCATTCTTGTTGGAAAATTACGAGCTGAATCACGATGCCCATTATGAGGCGCATCATAATGGGTACTCCGCATCAGTTTTGACCACCTGGGGTTCTTTAATGTGCACCTTAATCTAAGTACACCTGTGTCTCAGATTTCGCATCCCAACAAATATGCCCGTCACAGCAGTCGCATCTTTTGTCGCCTAGTTTTGCTAGGCGACAAAACAAAACAAATGCAGCGTCGTGGAGGGATTCACACCCACGTCCTCGCCTTTACCTGTGGGCACCTTACCTGCTAAGCTACCTCGGAGGGCAGAAAACTTGACAAGCAACGAGCCAGTAGTTCGTTATGAAAATCCGGATTCGGGTGGTTCATACGTGAAGTCCAAAAGGTTGAGAGAAGGCAGCCAAGTTTCTGCGTTGCAAGCTATCGTATTCCCTCCGCAAAGCTAGCGACCAGGTAATGTCCCAAAGAGACTGCATTAAAGTGGAAATACGAAATAGGAAAATTATTAGTGTACACGAGCGTATACATAGTTTCGTAGCTCAGTCTTCTTGCTTGTGCGTTCGCGCCTTATAAGTCACTCCTTAACGATGTAACCCGCTGTATGCTTGTGTGACCGCTCAGTGCTGGATTTTGTCTTGCATGATTTATGAATTTGTAAAAAAAACATTAAAGATTACTCATCCCTGGTGCTGTGTGCGTTAGTGCCAGTTGAGGTTCAGCGTCTCCTGACACGTTCGCAGCATTTGGGGCAAGGAATACGCAGGGCTCGGTAAGTGAAAAACGTGGCATATACATTTATTACATGCGAAAGCATCTTATGCTCGGGGCAGTGTGCGATCTGCGGCGTCCTCACCAATACTGGCATGCGCCCAACTCTCCCCCCCCCCCCTCTCCTCGCTTGAGCGTGAGGTGGTGCGTGAGCGCTGCCTCCGCTTCGTTTCTCCTCTACCGTTTCTCTCTCTGCCACAGCTGTGCGCTCGTGTATAATACGGCGCGTGCTCGCTCCCGTTGCACTCTCCTTCGCAATGGCGCTATGGACGCTCGCGAAGCTGAACGTAAACGGCAAAGCCGGCAAGCGTTGCACTCTCCTTCGCAACGGCGCTATGAACACTCGCGAAGCTGAACGTAAACGGCAACGCCGGCAAGCTAATATCGAAGCTGCGAGGCTGCGAAAGCGCGCGTTCGCTGTGCTTCCGTCATTCTCTCTCTGTGCAATGGTGTGCGAAACGCCATGAACGTCAACGTCGGCGCTAGTTGCAGCGGCAGCGCCACCACCGCGGAGCAGAGGAAGGCTCGGGAAGCCGAACGTAAACGTCAGCGTCAGCAAGCGGTAATTGAAACGCCTCGACAACCACCGTCTCATAAGTCACATAAGAGAAACGGAAACGCGATGCTTTCGCATCCCACCATGGTTGCCCGTAGGGGGAGATGATGCGTAATTTTTTTTTTGTACAAGCATGGGCAACCGCAGCGCACAGCATAGCAGCCAAGAATGAGAAGCGGCAGCCATATATCATAATGCCCAATTGCGGATGGATGGATTAATGCTGTGAGCGTGCCCTTTATAACGGGGCGGTGACAAGTGGCCACCAGGCTCGATTAAAAAAAAATGTTTCCCTTTTCTCTTCTTTTCTTAATGTTGGCGTAATGTCTCTACTTCAATTAAATCTATCTTACTACAGGAAAAAAAGCGTAAATTCTCAGCCCAGTTTCCTGGCCGAACTTGTGGCCGGGAAATGATACTTCAAGCTACAGCAATACACGCTGTACACTGATATCGGCGAACAGGGCGTCCGTCGTCGATAAACTGACAAGCGGTAAAGCGCGTCGGCTTTATACAGGCGCTATCGAATTTCCAGCAATATCGCTGGTGGCGGCGTTATCTCTAGACAAAGCTGGAACATTCGCGTGCGGGGCGCAATCTTAACAAAACGATCTACTACAGTCGCCAAGCTTCTCGAACACTGCTTCGCGGACAGCGTCGAGCGTTGATAACCGTCCCTGCCGGTCAAACCCGAATACATCAAAACAAGACAAGAAGTGGGCGTGGCAATATCTCCAAATTCAATCAGAACATGCTCCGCCGTTTCCTTATCTTCCCCGCAGCACGTGCATTGTCTTCTTCTTTACTGAATCTCGCTTTATAACTACGCGTTCTAAGGCAACCCGATCTGGCTTCAAACAGTAAAGCGCTTCCCCTTGAATTATCGTAAAATGCCTCCCTCCTTATGTCATTTTTGCCCTTTCGGCAATTTCTCAAAGCCGGCTTTTCTCCATAGCTGCCATCCAGTAAATCCTCTCCGCCTCTTGACTTTTCGCTTAACGCTCTTTGGTGACATATTGCTTACACTACCAGCCATATATTTACTAGTGAACCTCTAGTTCTTTTCTCCACTGTGTGTCCACGCTCTTCCTGTACAAATAACGGAACACATTCTCTGCCCATCCACTCTCCTTCATATTCCTTAGCCTTTCCTCGAACTTATTTTGCTCTGAGCTTCCCTCGCCTCAAAACCTGCCCATCCCATATCACCCTTATTTCCGTTGCACTTTCGAAGGTACAGTTTCCCTTCTCTGGATGGGTGTCTAGGTTTCTGTGGGTAGGTCCAGACCACGTTTTAGACCTGCAAAGAGAGTATATACAGGCGAAGATGCTAAAGGAGCCAATTACTGCTTGAAGAGTACGTGATTGCCATGTCAAACGACCACCTCAAGCGTTCTGGGATCCTCTCAAATGTTCTTACATTTTTACTACGTTTTACCGCTACCTGAAATGGTGATCTAGCCCGTAGGAACAAGAATAAATAGCTTAGGTCTTTTAACCTCATATATAAAATGGCGCCCACCATCACGTGATATCCTACGCCCAATATCTGCCATGCACCCAACTTCTGTAACAAGTTCCTAACTCAATGCAACATTTCAGACGGCACGGGTAAAGGGGTGCACACACCAAAATATCCTGCTAAAATTATATGTGGAAGGGCTTTTATAGGAGGCGCTGATAACTACCGGCAAGTGCACGATAGTTTCCCTAGTGATTCAATATAGCACATATTGCATGGCGCATTTCCCAATTTCCAAGAACGCCCACATAGAGGTAGAATGCTTTCCAGTGACGAAACTAATAATTATCACATGATGGCAACGTTCCATGGAGTACCAAAGTAGTGACGCCAGCAAACCGAAGTGCCGTCTTCTACAATTCACACTTGCGCCTCCCTTTTGCGGCACCAGTACCACCGAAAGACACAGCTGAATCTCCCGGCAATCCCCTAATCGTCTACTGTATGACATACTGCCGCTAAAAAAAACATACACAGAAGAGAGACACGAACAGGACAACATAGGGCGGTTCGTGTCTCTCTTCTGTGTATGCTTTTTTTCTAGCGGCGGTATGTCATACAGTAAGCATTACCAACTAGGCCCAGAAGAAGTTCTCCCCTAATCGTCGTCTGCCTAATCTGACCATCAGCGTCCGATGGAAGCAGGCAACTGAGAGGTGGAAAATCACTTTGTTTATTGCGATAGCAACTTATAAAGATGTCGAAGCGTTTTCTCCGTCGCCGCCACGGTGAGATTCTGTATAAAGTCCAAATCGATACCATCGACCCGCGCGCGGTACGTCCCATGTGCGAGTAACAACGTGTGAGGGCAGCCGACGATCACGGCTCAAGCGCAGATGACACGCGCCATCCGTATTTCATCGAGTGAAAAGCCCATAGGGGGTTGAGAAAGGGGGAGAGGGAGTGCCCGGTGGGGAGACTCCGCGCTTCCCCAGGAAACTTGCTCGGCCGGGAGCAATCGCGCGTGCTTTATCTTGACAGCGATCAGCAGACGGCTCATACGTTTCTGTCTGCTGGTCTCACCGCTCAAGTGGCACTGAAGTATCGGACAGCACGAAGGTCGCTTCACTCGCTGCAGCGGCCGCGTTTCCGTTCACCAGCGTTGTTTAGTTACACCAAGTTGGACTCTAAAGGAGTTAGCTGCTAGTCTTACTTCACGTAACATTTACATCTGTTGCTTCCAAGTGAAACTTTTTGCGAGTCACAGACTTTGGTGGCGGTGTTGTATGCGAAAAGCCCAGCGCCGGAACGAATCGAGTCTTTGAGCGTACAGAAGGTCCGCTCGATTCGCCTGCACCACCTGTACCAGTTCACGAGGTGCTGCACCTTGCCATTTGTAACAGCGGTGCAGCAATGGCGACCTCTGAACCACGCCATTCGTTTCAGGAGGTGCGGGGCTGGTAAGCGATTTTCCTGCAACCTATGCTGACGGTGGCGGCTTGGTGCAGTCGTGCGCGTGCGCACTAGCAGCTGAGCAGACGACGCAGCAGTAATTCACATCTATTAACGTGGTGCGTTTTGCCAAGATGTCTGCTCCTCATAAACTGTCCACATGTGCGGTTTGCCACCTGTCATTGTTAGGTGGATGGCGTGAATCAAGCGAACAAAAATAAGGCCTGTACTATGTCGGCCCCTCGTCATTCGTTTCTGGTGTCGCACTGTGCCTGTACCGCTGAACTCGCGCTGCACAGTTCTGAACTTCTTGTGCACAGCCGTGAACCAGTCCCGATTGGTGATGGTGAATCGAGCGGACCTAGAAATGTGGCCCTTGAAGGTGCGCTCGTCACATGCGCATTTGTCCGCGCCGTTTCCAAATAACTGACGCGCTCTCGATCGGTGGCTTGTCGGCGATCAGTATTTTCTGATATGGCAATCTGGGGCGCGATTCTCGCTGTATCCGCCTCGCGGATTATCCACTTCGTCGGAGCACGTTCAGTTACTCGTAAAAACGGCGAGTTGCGATGTCATGGCGCTCTTAGCCACGCTGACGCACTGAACCCGCCAGCACATTCCCAGCGTAAAGAGAAAGAAAGTGGACGAAATGTACAGTAATAGGGGACCTAAACAAACTTGACAAGCCTGAACTTGCGCATGAACGTGTTAAGGTGTTTCAGAACAATGCAGGGAATGCGTGCCGACCTTCCAGGCGCGTCAGGCGGGCGGAAGCGTTAAACCTAATTCAAGGGCTAACGTGCTTGGAGTTCATGCACGGCTTCCGAGATGTGCGTCCAAAAGCGGATCTCTGGGGGCAGCATTCGTTGTGGTGAAACGCATTCCGTCTTTCTCATTTGCGTCGAGAGTTGTGAAAGCTTCGTGACATTAAAATGACGTTGCGGAAGAAGGACCGGAAACAGGGGGCGCGCTGCTCACCCGAGCACCAGCCAATCCCTGGAGGCCGAATTGGATGATCCACGAGGCGGATACATCGAGAATCGCGGCCCTCATCTTTAATCATGGTCATTGTCATATCACGTCGCCACATTCGTTGTGGCCTGGATATGAGTGCACGGCCTCACGTTTCAGCGGCTTCACGAACGCGTGACCTCACGTTCTAGAGTCTTCACTCGAACGTGAATCATTAGGCAGGATGCCAACAGCGTAGGCGCAGTTGGCGTCGTGATTGCGCAAAAGAGCAGAAGAACGGAAGAAGTAGGTCAGCTACGCACGCACCGAGCTTCGCTTGCGTTATTGTTCCCGGTACTGGAAGGGCCCCTGAATTGTTTTATATATCTACATAGGAATTCTAAAAATCCTACTTTCTCGTCTTTGCAGAGCTCTGTCACGCGCAGCTCGTGGCTCTGCTACCTTCATGCGTTAGGAATACACAATTTATTTTAACTGCGACGCTGTTAAGGCTAGCCGTAATCTGCGCAGCCCACGGGTATACGACGTGTGGCGTAGCAAAAACTATCATCATCATAAACGGGTATGTGCCATAGAAATTTAGTAAATCCCACTACCCACCACTGGTCCACTAAAAATGAAGAAAACTATCGTCACCAAACGGGTATGTAGGTAACATTGAACTTCGCACGCCTCTAGTTCGTTCATGTGTCTTCGTCATTTTTCGCGCCATCGTATTCTTGAATAACTGTATCCCAAAAAGCCCGAGCATTAGTATTACTGGGAAAAAAATTTCTCGAGGCTGCTTCGTTGGAAGTTACGGCTAGTCGATCAAACGGGACATTAAAATTTGCCGAGAACAATAAATGCGTGACATTGGGCTAGTTGCTGCGTTATGGTTTCTAAAGCTTTTCAACCTCACCATTAGAGTCTTCGCAAGCGGTGCATGAGCTCCCAGCTGCCAAAGGTGGAGCCTGGCCATCTTTCAACAGCAGAGCTGCTTTAGGGCAGGGCCTGACGACATATGTGACCACATTGGTTACGCTCCGGTTGCGAGATACAGCCATAGAAGGCGTAACTGTCTCGGTCGCGGACGAAGCTGTAGCCGCACAGCGAAACGGGGAAGCGCGGCGCGAGCGTGAATAGGGCCTAAAGTCGTCCCGCAAAAACCGGTTCCCAGATACACCTACAGGTGGCGTAACTGCCTAAGTCGCTGACTAAGTGATATCCTTAAAGCAAACGAAGGAGAACCGCAGCTCCGCTGCTCCTGCAGATTTCACACTGGGTTGAGCTGGGGTAATTTCTAAGTGCGGAGTACTTTAGGGGACCGGCTTGTCGTCCATTCATCTCATGTGGCGTTGTTACGACCGGCTCTAGAGTTCTTCTTGGCAGGCGCCATTGGGCGTGATCCTGTGAAGCAGGCCTTTCAGACAGAGGGTTTCCCCATACGTCGGCGCTTGAACGGAGACACAGAGCGCCGCATCTTTCTGGAGAATGCTTACGCCGTGGGGTCGAGCGAGCGTGGAATGCAGCCGTAGACGGGTTTCGAGCGAAACTTTGGGAGAATCTCGGACGCCCCTTTCCAGGCCTTTGTGGTCGGCATGAGATAGCAGCTCTCGAAGGGTCCCAATGGACCACAAACAATCCCCAGTACATCCGATGGATGTTCAGTGCCGGATGTTCGCGAGTCCAGTGGACATCCGTACACATCCCGATGACGTACGGCGGATATCTGACGGACCGTCCCGCGCAAACAAAAAGGCGTTAAACTGGACGTCCTGGACACGTCTTTCACGGATATTCAGACGTCCGCCGGACTCAATAATTTGGACATGAACGTCCACGGGACACCTGTCGGATTTTAAATGTGGACATCCGTGATAAATCCGGAATTTTTGAAGCCTTAATTAACCCATATATGCCCAGTGTCCTTCATATAGGACGCTTCTTTGATGCACTCTAACATCGCTATTTCTTTAGCTGATGACTACCCAATGGACCACAAACAATCCCCAGTACATCCGATGGATGTTCAGTGCCGGATGTTCGTGAGTCCAGTGGACATCCGTACACATCCAATGACGTACGGCGGATATCTGACGGACCGTCCGCGCAAACAAAAAGGCGTTAAACTGGACGTCCTGGACACGTCTTTCACGGATATTCAGACGTCCGCCGGACTCAATAATTTGGACATGAACGTCCACGGGACACCTGTCGGATTTTAAATGTGGACATCCGTGATAAATCCGGAATTTTTGAAGCCTTAATTAACCCATATATGCCCAGTGTCCTTCATATAGGACGCTTCTTTGATGCACTCTAACATCGCTATTTCTTTAGCTGATGACTACCCAATGGACCACAAACAATCCCCAGTACATCCGATGGATGTTCAGTGCCGGATGTTCGTGAGTCCAGTGGACATCCGTACACATCCCAATGACGTACGGCGGATATCTGACGGACCGTCCCGCGCAAACAAAAAGGCGTTAAACTGGACGTCCTGGACACGTCTTTCACGGATATTCAGACGTCCGCCGGACTCAATAATTTGGACATGAACGTCCACGGGACACTTGTCGGATTTTAAATGCGGACATCCGTGATAAATCCGGAACTTTTGAAGCCTTAATTAACCCATATATGCCCAGTGTCCTACATATAGGACGCTTCTTTGATGCACTCTAACATCGCTATTTCTTTAGCTGATGACTAGCGCCGCCTACCGCGCATCAAGCAGGCCTCATTGAGGCCTGCATGATGTGCTGTAGGTGGCGCTACTCATCAGCTAAAGAAATAGCGATGTACTGGGGAGTGCATCAAAGAAGCGTCCTATATGCAGCACAATGGGCACATACCGGTTAATAAAAGACTTACATGCATCATTCAGTTCCACATTAACAAGCCTAATATCTAAATTAACAGCTATATGACTATTCAAGTTAATATACAGTGCCTTTATCATGCATATTTTGGCTAATTTGGTGCACGTGGAAGCAGTTCTCATACATTTATGATGACTGCACACCAATGTAACTTACATTAAATATGTTGAATGGGCTCTTGCTGAGGATGTTGTGTCTTGAGGTAATATGTTGTCACCCATGAAAACTTTACCAGTAAGAAGGTCTTTTAGTTGCTTTGAGGTCACACATTTGTGAACGCAATAGCACAGTAAAGAAAGTGAAGCATGGTGCATAGGTTGTTAGGAGTACAGCTTCTGAAGCATTGAAAATGGAAAGTATGAATTGGTTTTTGTTGGTGTATCGCTTGTCATACTTCAGCTTTTTCCATGCTATAGTGGTTGTACTCTATTCAAGAATCAGAGCACCAATTATATGCACCATTCTTCCCTTGCTTTACTGTGCTGTTGCGTTCACTAATACGTACGCCAAGGCAAATATAGGACAGTCTCACTGGTAACAGTTGATGAGTGACAACATATTAGCACAGAGCACAAGATCCACAACAGCAGCCCATTCAACACACCCATAGCATCCCCAGCAAGTTCAACATCTTAATGTTGACTGCATTGGTACACAGTCATCAGAAATGATGCATATAAGCCTTTTAATAAGACTTGTGCAGCTTTTCGTGACGATCTGACCGAGGCATAGACTTGCACATAAAGCAGATCAACAGCATTTTTATTAAAAAGCATACTGCAAACACATCACTTGTATGCAAAAAACACCTGGCACAGCAGACCCTAGCATATGAACACATTAACTAAAAGCCGATAAGGACCCACAAGAATTGAAAATAACAAGATAAAGTGTACATGTTAATTTCAGCATCAGTAGAGTAGCACAGAAGAGAAATAATAAATGCACCTTGAAGTCACTTAACACAACTTAAGGTCTAGAGTTCCTTTACTTAGTAATCTGCCCTTAACTTGTTTTACTTGTCCACCTAAAGCAGTGATGTTAACATGTTTTTTCTGAAGGAAAATGAAATTACTGGAATAAATTGACTACGCTTACACCTGACTACAAACTGCAACCTAAAGGAACAGAATAGAAGTGAACAAATATCGGGCACAAGGAATACAAATACATTTTGTACAGACATGAAATGGCATGTTTCCAACAATAAACAGTAATCCACATGATGCAAAAAACAGATGGGCTCTTTATTGGATGTCATGAATATAGACTGATAGCAATGACACATTATCTGTAGGCACATCCCAAGCAAGGACTGCACAGAAAAGTTAATCTGTATAAAATAGAACTATGGCATGCAACATACAGCAATGTATACACAATGTAGAAAACTGATTGGGATACTTCGCTAAGGCACACCTTTCCTGTAGCAGGAAAATGTTCTTGGTGCAGCAAATATACTGGCTGTCCCAGCTATCTTTAGCCAAGGGTTGAAAAATACAATATTAGAGGCAGGCGAGTGAAATCAGTTGCGAATTGCTGACAGCCGCCTTGCACACCACAGACAATTTTCTGTTCCGTAATTGATTAATTTGTTAATTAGGATTAATGAATTAAATTGCTAAATATGACTTGAGGCAAGAAATGCGACTTGCAAAGTTCGCGAGTGTCTTCAGAAACCCCCATTGCATTATTGCGATAAAGAAAGTCTCACATATACGATTTTTTTCCAAGCTGCAAAAAGAACCACGTGAGGCTGCTCTTCATCTGTGGCTTAACCACGTGGTTCTTTTTGCAGCTTGGGAAAAATTGTATACGTGAGACTTTCTTATCGCAAATATGCAATGGGGGTTTCTGAAGACGCTCTCGCACTTTGCAAGTTGCATTTATTGCCTAAAGCCAATATTACGCAACTTAATTAAATAATCCTAATTAATAAATTAATCAATTACGTAACAGAAAACTTGCCTGTGGTGCGCAAGGTCCGCTGTCAGCAATTTGCAATGATTCACCTCACCTGCCTCTAATATTGTATTTTTTAACCCTTGGCTAAAGATAGCTGGGACACCCGGTATATGGACTAAAACACAAACCAAAAACATAAGACGTGCGAAGGTATCTCGCACTAATTATACGCATAACACTGTGGTCTCACAAAAGTATGGCTATGCAATAACAGCAACGTATATTATGTAGAAGATAACAGAATCCTTCGTGACGTAAAATTATGTATATTAACAGGCTCTTGCAGGTTATTTTACAAGAGGGCTGAATACTGGTCTTACAAAAGTGCGGCTTTGCAGTGACATCAAGATAGTGCTACGTGATGCAATGCAGATGACAAATGAAAGTTAAAAAAACCGCTTGCACTCTACACTGTGTATGAACCATGCACTGGCATCTGCAATGCTACAGTGGGTCAACAAATAGATACACATATAGGACAAACAGAAATTTAAGCAAAAAATATCTCGTATTTAATGTTGTGGTTTCCACGCACATATTTTGTACAGAGGCACAATAAAAAGAAGCAATGCATGGCTTGCAGTGACCTCACCGTAATTGCCATGTCACGTTAATGTTATCAGTACACCGCATCAGGTTCTTTCTTATGCATGCACAGAGCCCAAAACAATCCAGCGGCATTGTGATCACATCGAGTCGGTTAACGGTGACCTAATTATGCTACCTAGATGTTATCAAAGCGATCATGTTGAAATACAGCATGTTAAGAACCTGAATCCATGAAACCACATGCAAGCTATCAATAGGAACGTGAAAATATCTCCAAAAATAAAAACAAAAATACCATGGGGTAGCTACCTTGAGTCTACAGAACATGCCTTGGTGTTGCACAGTCCACAGAAGATTCCCAAAGTTGCACAAGGTTCAGTCGCACAGGCACACACAACCAAGCAGGAACTTTTCTCAGATGCACTACAGTCCCTTGATCATGGCTCCAATCACTTGTGCAACCCAATGGTAATGCCAATGCCTCCATTGTTCTGCAGAAACGTAAAGGTGCACAGTGATTATAAACGTGGGAGGTCCGGGAAAACAAGACAGTGCAAGCTGCTTTGTGGAAATCAAGACATCGCACAATATAGCCTATCTGTAGATGACCACCTTAAGGGACGAGTCGTGATCTGGACAGCTAATTTTAACAGTCGAAGGACACTTCTGCAGTAAAATCGGATCCACGCATGAAGGTTGAGATCACGTTTGTGCGATGAACAATGAATTACGATGAACCAACTAGCCCAGCAACAAGTACTTCTAAGGTTGGGCGAGTTGGTAAGTATCCATTACGAAGGTATTAAAAGCGCAAAGATGTTAAAAGGTCGGGTAGGCACCAGCAAATCAGCGCTCTTTGCCTCTACTTATCCTATCGTTGTTCGTTATCTGTGCCTCGTTACTACCTTCTTAATGCACCACACTGGTATGCCTATTCTTCCTTACTCATTTTACACGCCTACCTTTGTTCTACTGGTTTATGACAATGCTGTAGCGTGGAAGTGACACCCATATCTATGGAAGGAACACCTCGGCGACTGCATGCGTTTGCACTTACTATGGGAGTTCGCTTTCGTGCTCTTCATCACCGTCACTACTGTACGCACAAACGTGAGCAGATCTCAAGCGACACCTGTACATTGTTCCCCGTCATCGGTGTCTACGGGTGCTAGGTATTCGCGGCAGTCCTCTTATTCAGAGCTCACGTATGAGATTTAAGCTTTCTGAGCTGTTCCGGCCGCCTAACCATGATGCTTCGGTACGTTTAACAAGGAATCCTCGGAACAAAGACGGTTGTGTTTACAACACTTCGCAAAAACTTCAATCAATTTCTTAGTCCCCTTGCTTGTCTTCTCGCAAGCACGCCCGTCAGGTGGTAGCGACGTGCATAGGAAGCCAGAACAAAAGTTTGACTTGCAGTACGCGAGTTGTGACGGTAGGCCTAACCGCAATTTTGTTAACGGCGTCAGCACTCCCCGCGCAAAAAATGGCCCTCTAACCACATGCACAGAATAAAAATTCGCTCACCGTGTTTCCAATGCGCACAGTTGATGTGGTGCGACACTTGTAGCGTCTCGAAAGGCGCGCGAAAAAGCCCAGCTGCAACGTAACGTCGTTCCGTCGACTCGGCGATTGTTCCGTCGGTTCTCACTGTTGATGGCCATGACGATTGGAGGTGAACGGGCAACGCGAAACCGAAACGCCACAATAACGTACGGCGACAAGACCGACCAAAACACCGGTTCAGCGAGTAGGGGTTTTCTTTAGCCGCTTTGTTCCGGTTTTCGAAAAACAATTAAAAATAGGTGGTTAGAAGATTTTATCTTTTCTTGAGCACTACGCCAGGAGGTGATTTTGCAGTATGACTTTGCAGTGGCAGTCACTTTCAATGTAAAATCAAACGACTTTTGCTGATGTTTTACATATTACTGAAATCACCGTAGCTCCACGTACGTGCTTAAAGTGCCGAAAAAAGCATAAACCAATTATTGTCCGTGGGAGGACATCCGCGGGACGCTCGCTGCTGGTAAATCCGCAATCAAACATCCACTGGACTTCCACCGTATTTTAAAGTGTGGACGTTTTTTACATCCGAAAATGTACGTCCTCCGTTTGTACGACGGATGTTATTTCCCGGACGTGGACGTTCGGCTCTAAATCGGACATCCAATGGATAAGTGTGGTCCATTGGGTAGCGCCGCCTACCGCACATCAAGCATGCCTCATTGAGGCCTCCTTGATGTGCTGTAGGTGGCGCTACTCATCAGCTAAGAAATAGCGATGTACTGGGGAGTGCATCAAAGAAGCGTCCTATATGTAGGACACTGGGCACATACGGGTTAATAAGACTTACATGCATCATTCAGTTCCACATTAACAAGCTAATATCTAAATTAACAGTTATGACTATTCAAGTTAATATACAGTGCCTTTATCATGCATATTTTGGCTAATTTGGTGAACATGGAAGCAGTTCTCACATTTATGATGACTGCACACCAATGTAACATTAAATATGTTGAATGGGCTCTGCTGAGGATGTTGTTTCTTGAGGTAATATGTTGTCACCCATGGAAACTTTACCAGTAAGAAGGTCTTTTAGTTGCTTTGAGGGCACATATTTGTGAACGCAACAGCACAGTAAAGAAAGTAAAGCATGGTGCATAGGTGTTAGGAGTACAGCTTCTGAAGCATTGAAAATGGAGAAGTATAAGTTGGTTTTTGTTGGTGTATCGCTTGTCATACTTCAACTTTTTCCATGCTTTAGAGGTTGTGCTCTATTCAAGAATCAGAGCACCAATTATATGCACCATTCTTCACTTGCTTTACTGGGCTGTTGCGTTCACTAATAAGTACCCAAGGCAAATATAGGACAGTCTCACTGGTAACAGTGGATGAGTGACAACATATTAGCACAGGGCACAAGATCCACAGCAGCAGCCCATTCAACAACACTCATAGCATCCCCAGCAAGTTCAACATCTTTAATGTTGACTGCATTGGTACACAGTCATCAGAAATAATGCATATAAGCCTTTTAATAAGACTTGTGCAGCTTTTCGTGACGATCTGACTGAGGCATAGACTTGCACATAAAGCAGATCAACAGAATTTTATTAAAAAGCATGCTGCAAACACATCACTTGTATGCACAAAAACACCTGGCACAGCAGACCCTAGCATATGAACACATTAACTAAAAGCCGATAAGGACCCACAAGAATTGAAAATAACAAGATAAAGTGTACATGTTAATTTCAGCATCAGTAAAGTAGCACAGAAGAGATATAATAAATGCACGTTGAAGTCAGTTAACACAAGATAAAGTCTACTGTTTCTTTACTAAGCAATTACTAGAATAAATTGACTATGCTTACACCTGAACTACAATAGTGCAACCTAAAGGAACAGAATGGAAGTGAACAAATATCGGGCACAAGGAATACACACGCATTTTGTACAGACATGAAATGGCATGTTTCCAACAATAAACAGTAATCCATATTATGCAAAGAACAGATGGGCTCTTTCATTGGATGTCATGAATATAAACTGATAGCAATGACACATTATCTGTAGGCATATCCAGAGCAAGGACTGCACAGAAAAGTTAATCTATATAAAGTAGAACAACGGCATGCAACATACAGCAATGTATACACTATGTAGAAAACTGATTGGGATACTTCGCTAAGGCACACCTTTCCTGTAGCAGGAAAATGTTCTTGGTGCAGCAAATATACCGGGTGTCCCAGCTATCTTTAGCCAAGGGTTGAAAAATACAATATTAGAGGCAGGCGAGTGAAATCAGTTGCGAATTGCCGACAGCCGCCTTGCGCGCCACAGACAATTTTCTGTTCCGTAATTGATTAATTTGTTAATTAGGATTAATGAATTAAATTGCTAAATATTGACTAGGTAAGAAATGCGACTTGCAAAGTTCGAGAGTGTCTTCAGAAACCCCATTGCATTATTTGCGATAAAGAAAGTCTCACATATACGATTTTTCCAAGCTGCAAAAAGAACCACGTAATGCTGCTCTCAGCTGTGGCTTAACCACGTGGTTCTTTTTGCAGCTTCGAAAAAATTGTACATGTGAGGCTTTCTTTATCGCAAATTATGCAATGGGGGTTTCTCTGAAGACACTCTCGAACTTTGCAAGTTGCATTTCTTGCCTAAAGCCATTAGCAACTTAATTAAATAATCCTAATTAATAAATTAATCAATTACGTAACAGAAAATTTTCTGGTGCACAAGGTGGCTGTCAGCAATTTGCAACTGATTTCACTCACCTGCCTCTAATATTGTATTTTTTAACCCTTGGCTAAAGATAGCTGGCACCCGGTATATGTGACTAAAACACAAACACGAAAAAAATAAGACGTGGTGAAGGTATCTCGCACTAAATTATACGCATAACACTGTGGTCTCACAGAAGTATGGCTATGCAATAACAGCAACGTATATTATGTAGAAGATAACAGAATCCTTCGTGACGTAAAATTATGTATATTAACAGGCTCTTGCAGGTTATTTTACAAGAGGGCTGAATACTGGTCTCACAAAAGTGCGACTTCGCAGTGACGTCAAGATAGTGCTACGTGATGCAATGCAGATGACAAATGAAAGTTAAAAAAACTGCTTGCACTCTACACAGTGTATGAACCATGCACTGGCATCTTCAATGCTAACAGGGGGTCAACAAATAGATACACTATAGGACAGACAGAAATTTAGGCAAAAATATCTCGTACTTAATGTTGTGGTTTTCACGCACATATTTTGTACAGAGGCACAATAAAAAGAAGTAACGCATGGCTTGCAGTGACCTCACTGTAATTGCCATGTCACGTTAATGTTATCAGTACACCGCATCAGCTTCTTTCTTATGCATGCACAGAGCCCAGAACAATCCAGCGGCATTGTGATCACATTGAAGCCGGTTAACCGTGACCTAATTATGCTACCTAGATGTCATCAAAGCGATCGTGTTGGAATACAGCATGTTAAGAACCTGAATCCATGAAACCACATGCAAGCTATCAATAGGAATGTGAAAATATCTCCAAAAATTAAAAAAAAGTACCATGGGGTAGCTGCCTTCAGTCTACAGAACATGCCTTGTTGTTGCACAGTCCACAGAAGATTCCCAAAGTTGTACAAGGTTCAGTCACACAGGCACACACAACCAAGCAGGAACTTTTCTCAGATGCACCTACAGTCCCTTGATCATGGCTCCAATCATTTGCAACCCAATGGTAATGACAATGGCCTCACTTGTTCTGCAGAAACATAAAGGTGCACAGTGATTATAAACGTGTGAGGTACGGGAAAACAAAACAGTGCAAGCTTACTTTGTAGATAATCATCAAGACATCGCACTATAGCCTATTTGAATGACCACCTCAAGGGACGAGTCGTGATCTAGACAGCAAATTTTAATAGTCGAAGGACACTTGTGCAGTAAAATCGGATCCACGCATGAAGGTTGGGCGAGTTGGTAAGGATCCATTACGAAGGTATTAACAGCGCATAGACATTAAAAGGTCGGGATAGGCACCAGCAAATCAGCGCTCTTTGCCTCTACTTATCCTATTGTTCGTTATCTGTGCCTTGTTACTACCTTGTTAATGCACCACACTGGTATGCCTATTCTTCCTTACTCATTTATGCGCCTACCTTTGTTCTACTGGTTTATGACAATGCTGTTGCGTGGAAGTGACACCCATGTCTATGGAAGGAACACCTCGGCGACTGCATGCGTTTGCACTTATATGGGAGTTCGCTTTCGCGCTCTTCATCACTGTCACTACTGTACGCACAAACGTGAGCAGTTCTCAAGCGACATCTGTACATTGTTCTCCGTCATCGGTGTCTACGGGTGCTAGGTATTCGCGGCAGTCCTCTTATTCAGAGCTCACGTATGAGATTTAAGCTTTCTGAGCTGTCCTGACCGCTTGACCATGATGCTTCGGTACGCTTAACAAGGAATCCTCGGAACAAAGACAGTTGTGTTTACAACAATTCGCAAAAACTTCAATCAATTTCTTAGTCTCCTTGCTTGTCTTCTCGCAAGCACGCCCGTCAGGTGGTCGCGACGTGCGTAGGAAGCCAGAATAAAAGTTTGACCTGCAGTACGCGAGTTGTGACGGTAGGCCTAACCGCAGTTTTGTTAACGGCGTCAGCACTCCCGTGCAATAAATGGCCCTCTAACCACATGCACAGAATAAAAATTCGCTCACCGTGTTCCCAATGCGCACAGTGATGTGGTGCGACACTTGTAGCGTCTCGAAAGGCGCGCGAGAAAGCCAGCTGCGTTCCGTCGACTCGACGATTGTTCCGTCGGTTCTCACTGTTGATGGCCATGACGATTGGAGGTGAACGGGCAACGCGAAACCGAAACGCCACACTAACGTACGGCGACAAGACTGACCAAAACACCGGTTCAGCGAGTAGAGGTTTCTTTAGCCGTTTTGTTCCGGTTTTCGAAAAACAATTAAAAATAAGTGGTTAGAAGATTTATCTTTTCTTGAGCACTACGCCAGGAGGTGGTTTTGCAGTATGACTTACAGTGGCAGTCACTTTCAATGTAAAAATCAAACGACTTTGCTGATGTTTACATATTACTGAAATCATCGTGATCATAGCATTAGCTCCACGTACGAGCGTAAACCAATTATTGTCCGTGGGAGGACATCCGCGGGACGCTCGTGCTGGTAAATCCGCAATCAAAACATCCACTGGACTTCCACCGTATTTTAGGGTGCGGACGTTCTTACATCCGAAAATGTACGTCCTCCGTTTGTACGACGGATGTTATTTCCCGGACGTGGACGTTCGGCTCTAAACCGGACATCAATGGATAAGTGTGGTCCATGGGGTTCTCACCAACCACTACAATGTTTTACCGGAGCGCAGACATGTGGTTTGCACGTGCTCAGGAAGCTGTCCATCTTCGCCGAGGTCAACGACACACCTCTCCCCTCGGACTTCCTCGTCGCTTACATTCAGAATTGGAGTACACGTCCCATGGCTCCGGCCGGGTGCAGCACATCGGTCATGGTCACGCAGGGTAACCCTTGCCTCCTGAAGGTGCGTGCGAGGTGCTCCGTTGCAGAGCCAGGCCGGTACAGAAGATGAGGAGATGATGGAGCATTTCTTCGAAGGCGGGGCCGGCGCTCGGCGGGCCAGGCAGAGCCGGTCCGCAGTGCGAGCAGGAGCGAGCGCTCCTTTCGGTTAGCATTCTCCGGTAGATTACGCAGGGGGCAGCGGAGGCTACGCGCGCATCACGGTGGTTGCGAGCGAGCTCTCGCAGGATGTTCTGGCGTGCTGAATTACCGAGTCCGCGTACATTGTGAGTGGAACCGCAGGGTCGTGTGCAGTCCTCGCCAGGTCTTCGCAGCTCGCCCGCGATTTCAACGTGTGACGGTATCCATTGGACAGCCACGTGGCAACCGTGTTCTCGCAGAGCGTGAAGTTTCAGCGCTACACACTGTGCGAGTGGGGGGGGGGGGGCGCTTTTCTTTGGCGAGCTGGCGGAGTGCCAACCGCGAGTCCGTGAAGATCGCGGCACGATCGATATGCGCCGATTCACGAATGAGGTCAGCAGCGAGGTGAATTCCTACAGCCCTGCCGTGGTAGAGGACCAAGGTAGGGAAGCCGGCATTGGTGCTTCAATGCCAGCTGCGGTGCCGTGCAGGTAGCGGCCGCTGAATAGTCCTTGAGCACGGAGCCGTCAGTGAAAAACTGCACTCTTCCTTCAGGTCATGTTCCATTCTCGCAGCGGCTTCTTGTGCGATGGCACAGGCGGGTGTGTTCCGCTTGGAGCGGACCCGGGAGCTCGAACCTAATGGAAAAAGGCACTCGCCGATGAGGGGGAGGCCACGGGAAATACTCGCGGAGCTCGAGTACATTGATGCCGTGCAACTCGCAGAGCCTCTAGGCCGTGCTCAATGCCTGATCAGCGATGAGAACGAGGGGTCTCCCCTTCCTCTGCCCGCAGCCCTCTAGCTGTTGTGACCGTCCATTCCCTCCCACCATCTATCTCCTCTTCCCTTTTACCCACTTCCCTAAAGTGACGCGGTTGTGGTGTCCGCGACCGCAGCTGGACGAGCGTGTGCTCCTCCCTCCGCGACCCGCGCAGGCGTCGCCGAGGCTGGCACATCATGAGAGTTATGCTCAACCCGAAGGTGTATCGCTTCCCCGTTCTCGCCATCGCGGTGGCGCGTGGAATCACGGAGTGGAGCTCGCAGAGCTCATTGCTCATCCTTCGAGCTCCCTTTGCTGTTGCCCAGACCCTGCTCACACCCTGAACCACATGGCCCCAGCCCTCCCGCCACCCGAACCTGCTCTTGCGTCTGCCATCCGCTCCCTTTGCGAGAGCGATTTCACTCTGTCCAAGCTGCAGCGCGTCATTCAAGGGAAGCGAACACGCAGCGCTCCTGGTGCGGATGGCATCACACACCAGCTCCTGAGGAACTTGGACTCATCCCAGCTTCCTCTCTTGTTAGAGGCATACAACCGAGTTTCGCTGGTGCAGGCCTTCCGGATCAGTGGCGCTCTGCTGTGGTTGTGCCAGTCCTTAAGCGAGGCAAGCCGTCCCGTGAACTCAGATCGTATCGGCCCATCTCCCTCACATCCGTGGCTGGGAAAACGATGGAGGGAATGGCCTACACCGGCTTCAACTGCTCGCGGCGGCTCGCGGCGTCTTTGCGCCCGAACAGTGTGGGCTTTCGACCTGGTCGCGCAACAGCTGACTGCCTCGCTGCCGTCGTCAGCCCTTGAGCAGGCCCTGCACGATGGGGAGATGGCAATCGTGCTCCTACTTGACAATCAGTCGGCTTTGGACTCGCCCCCACGCGTCCATCATCAGTGCTATGCGCGCACTCGGTGTGAGAGCAGACTCTGAACTATCTGCAAGCCTTCCTCACTGACCGGACGTTTAGTGTGCGCGTGGGGAGAGCGACAAGCTCACCGCGCTCCGTCCACTCTGGTGTACCACAGGGCAGTGTCCTAAGCCGTTTCTGTTCAACCTGGTGCTCGTGCCACTCGTGAAGTGCCTCCAGAAACGGCTGACCTCCCTGTGCGCGCGGTGATCTATGCGACGGTGTCGCGCTGTACGTGCGCGGCCCCACTCGCAAGTGCAGTGCTGTGCGAGAACGCATCCAGACAGCTCTCGAGCGCGTCGCTGCCTTTTTGGAGGGCATCGGCCTGGCGCTCTCTCCAACGAAGACTGAGGCGCTCGTGGTTCACCCAGGGCTGCTCCGCGCCGCCATCTCCCGTGTCTACATCTCCACGGTGCGCCGATCGGCTGGCAAAGCTGCGTGCGCTACCTCGGACTCACGATCGACAACCGGCTACGGTGGCTGCCCGCTGTCAAGCGTATTCGCCAGGCCACCCGTCGTGTCGAGACCTGTGTGCGCCGACTCCTCGCCCGTGGTGTTGGCTGCTCCCCCCACCTCCCGCCTATGCTTGCAACACCTACGAGGCAATCGCACTTTCGGCAGCGCATTATGCCCTTCCACTGTGCAGTGTGCGGGAGGAGCAGCGGCGCGCGTTGGAGCGGGATTACCTTCGTGATCCGCATGTGCCACGGTCTTCCACGCAGCTCTCGTGCGGCAGAAACACTTGCGGAAGCTCGTACGTGGCCTGTGTCATTAACATCCGACATGCGCGCCCTCTGCCACGTGGAGCGCCTTCACCGAGGGCGCCGGCCTCCTACTCACTAGACTGCGTGCAGTGCCCAATTCGCGCGTCGGCCGAATCCTCGACATCTACGACAGTGTGGTGGTTGACGAACCGACGCCCCCTGCACGCTGGCCCACCCCTGCCAGTTTCCCTCGAGCTCCCTGGTGTCCGCTCCAAGCGCAACACCCTCGCTGTGCCATCGCGCAGGAAGCCTCAGCACGGATGCACGAGGACCTCGCCAGCAGGATCCACGTCTTCTCCGACGGCTCTGTCCTACAGGACCGCTGCGCTGCTGCAGCCTGCGTTGCCCCGAGCTCGGTACTGAACTCCAGTGATGCTGAGCTACTGTGCTTCTTCCACCACAGCCAAACTGGGGGTCTGCAGCTGGCTGCCGATCCTTCGCGACTCCCGGCTGTCACGAGCGCAGTTATTTTCTGCGACTCTAAACCAGCCCTGCGCCAGCTCGCGAGGGAGGATCCGGCGCACCACTTGCACAGCGCGTTGACCAGAGTCCCTGGCACTTCGGGAGAGTGGTTGCGACGTTGTTTCGCAGTGGCTGCCATCCTACGTCGGCATCGCAGGCAACGAGGCGGCGGACGAGCTCGCAAAGCATGCACACTCCGCCGCGACCCCGCTGACGGATTACGCCACGTCGTTTGACTCTGCCCGCATCAACTTTCGTCGAGAGTTAGCGCGCGAGCATCCTGACGCGCGGATCGCCGCTGGACGCCCTCCTCCTCCTCCCCCTTCAACTGGTTTCTCCTGCGCGATCGCGCGCTCCTCCTCGCTCTGAGGACCGGTTCTGTGTGGCCGCGGCGCGGCTGCACCGCACTGCGTCGATTGCGGTGCGGTGCAAACAGTGAACCATCTGTTCTGTGAGTGCCCTGCACTTGACGACGCACGGAAGCGGCTCGTATCGGAGTACCGCCTCGTCGGACTGCTCTGTGCGACCCTGCAGGACTTCCTGTATCCCACCGGCTACGAGGATCGCCATCGTGCTGCCCTTAAGGCCCTAGTCCACTTCTTTGAGGACGCGAACTGATCGAGTGTGTTTTCTAGCCGCTCGATACGGTGAACTAGCGCCTCTCCTCCTGCTCTTCGCGAGCTACAACCTTTCAAATTTTTTTTTTTCTTTTTTTTCTTCCTTTTTCTGTTCCCCTTTATCTATTTTCTTCTTTACCCCTCGCTCACTCTTTCATTCCCATCCCTGGCGAGTGTTTCGGTTAAGGTGTCCTCATTGAGAGACAGCTATCGTGCACTTCTCCCCTCTTTCCTACCGTCTTCCTCCTTTCCATTTAAAGAAAATAAGAATCACTCACTCACGACTGAGAGACAGTTGCTGAGTCACCCCCCCCCCCCCACCTTTTATTTCCATTTTCCATCAAGAACCTCTGCTCTCAGGATCGGAGTAGTCGGTTCGTGGCACGTGAGTTGTGTGGTGCACTGGTGTTCCCCGATTGGACTTCTCGACCTACAAGTTTATTGTGCGACTCATTGCCTCCTTTCTGGAGGCCGGACGCCGGGATGTCAAGTCACCGGATTGGTGGGAGGCGAACACCAGTTTTGAGTGCCTCAGAGTTGCCTGACTTGGGGCTTTATAAGCCGATGACTTGCTGTAAAAAAGCTCTTCTCTTGATATCTCATCATGCCTCTATGTTAATAAAACTCTGTGCTTTCTAGTACGAACGCGCCTTCCTATCTGCGAAAGATGGGCTAACGGTACTCCGTCGGGGGCCAGCTACCATCGACGTGACCTGCCGGACCGGAGTCGTAACAGCGTGATTGCGCTCACAGTAAAGCCCTCAATACCCGCCATAACAAGGCTAGCAATGCTCAAACCGGGTTAAAATGAACCAACAAGGTCCAAAAAATATAATTACAAAAACCAAAAAAATAACCGCAATAATGAACTTAAAATCGCTAAAACGTTTCGGAACTATGAGGCTGACTGCAAGAGAGGGCACCACCGCTTCAACGAGCGAGCGTTGAAGCGGTGCTTCAACGCTCGCTTGTTGCCTTCATTTTCCGTATCACGATAACAACATTGTTTTAATCCCTTGCGAGTCCAGTGGTAGGCGATTCAATTGAAAGAATCGTGTTCGCCGAACTCGCCACGAAACCGCGAATAAATGAATGTTAGACAAAGCTCGTGATCCCAAACGTCACAGGTACAATCCGCGTGGTTGTACGGATGGCATACGCTTTTAACAACGAAGCTCTTTAGCAAATCGTTCCTTGTCCAACGAAGCAAAAAACTATCGCCATCATATAAACAGGTATGTGCCACAAAAATTGGGTAACTCTCACTGCTCACCAGTCCACTAAAAATGAAGAAGGCATCAGTTACTCCAACAAGAAATGACTGGGAAGCGATGGCGGTGAGCCGAATACCTCGAGTGCGTACAACGAGAGAATACTAGGGAATGGGAAAGGCAACGGCGGCTGCGAGAAGACACCGAACCGATGGAAGGTTTACGCCAACGACGACGTGCCCGTAGCTCTATGAGAGGTGCGAACGCTTGGTTTCAGCGCGAGTTTGTCTCTGCAGTTTGGACAGCCGTGTCGTGTTGTGATGTCTGTGGTTTAATTCGAATTTCTCTGCGCTGAGAATCAACCTATAGACAACCTAGCGTCACCTAGCTAAAGCCTAGCAATGATCTAGAAACAGCCTGGAAACAACCGCATCACTTATCTAAGGCTAGAAACAACCTAGAAGCAACCAGATTAGTCTTCGAAATCGTCAATTTTCGCTGCTTCAAGCCTTGCGCGACTTAGTTCAATAGTTCAAGATTCGCCAATTTTTTTGTTTTGTACTTGTGATAAAAAAAAGTCAGGGCACTTTTCGCCGCCTTCCTTATTGACCGTCCTTACAGTCTTCTCTACGTCTCGTGTGAAGCGATATGATGCTGTCGTTTATAATCCTGTTGTAGCTACATCATACTATTGAACGTACACGTTAAAGCTATTGGCCACGGAAAAAGTGTATAAAGAGTGACGCAAGAAAGTTAAAGGAACAATACTAAATATACACTTTTAAAGATCGGTTTGTTGCTGCCGTTTCGGCCACATCGTTGCACATGCCGGTAAAAGCCTGGCCACAGGTAACTAAAAACGAAGAAAAAAAAAGAAGTAGCCACAGAATAACAGTTGATCGTAATTGCAAGACATAAAAGAAAAATCAAGATGCACTTTCGCCCGCCCGCAATGCTGTAAAGTTTAGTATTATGCTTAGTAACCACCGCACTCTTTCAGGTTGTATCTAATTAAGATAAGCATTCGCAGCTTCGTAAGAGCAGTCTCCTTTGGAAAAAAAGAGAAGTAGTTCGGTATTCCATGTTTCTCAACCGAATCTTTGTTTAAACCGAGTCCTTGTTGAACCGAGTCTTGTTTAAAAAAAATTGAGACCATATGAACTACCCGGGTGTAGGCCAATCCCCGAGTGGGTACGTGTCAGTCTTCCGGGAGCATCATTATCACCATCATTATTCGCAATGCTCCTCCCACCCCCCCCCCCCTACCAAAACCTACTAAAACGACAATGAGGCGGCACGGGAAAATGAAAATGACGGATTTCGATGCCGACTCGTGCCTGAAGCTCATAAACTGCTTTATGAAAATGCTCAAAAAGGTAACTGAAAACCTGTCGTTATTTCGGCGTAGTGGGCACAGGCCTCATTTCTTGACATCAAGGAGAACTAGTTCGCGAACGACACTCAATACGGCACCGCCGGGTCAGCCGTCGTATACGCCTGAAGTGGTAAGCTGCGGTTGCGTGACACTAGTGTGTCTTTAAAGCGAGAGGAAAACCGAGAGGTGCTGAAAGTCAATGTCTGTTTTCTTGTTTGGCAAGCGTTTAGGAAAAAGAAATGTATAGCCCGGTGATTCCCAACCCCAAGGTAGTATCTGTGGCGTCGGTGCAGCCTAGTTGTCCGAGCCCTGCCCATCCTCGCAATCAGGCGGCAGTTTTCTATCCAGAAGCACATCTGTTATGCATGACATGCTTTTAGCTCCCGATGTCGGCAACCTTCAAGTGACCTTGAGACAGAACCTAGCGGTGCTATCCGGGTACTCAAACGAGACGATGCGGACATTCAGACGAGATTATCCGAGCATCGTTGCGAGAACAAAATGAGAACGGCCGGGCATTCAGTAAAATGCTTAAAGGGCTTCTGCAACACTTTTAAACCTGGTCAGACAACGCTGCCGATCGGCACTCAAGCCTCTTGCGATCATGTGAGCTAAATGTTATAGCGCAGCACGCATCATGGAATTTACGACTAAATTTAA
Source organism: Rhipicephalus sanguineus (assembly GCF_013339695.2). Taxonomy (NCBI): domain Eukaryota; kingdom Metazoa; phylum Arthropoda; class Arachnida; order Ixodida; family Ixodidae; genus Rhipicephalus; species Rhipicephalus sanguineus. The sequence continues at coordinate 46,675 of NW_023615486.1, forward strand.
AGATCAGCTGGAACTAGCTCACTCTTCTCTCCAAAAAGTGGATACAGAGTCACACAACGAAAAAAGTTTAAGGAACAATAAAACACCTGAAATTTAAAGATTAGTTTATTGCTGTCCCTTCGGCCTCATCGAGGCGCATACCGGTAGAAGCCTGGCACCAGGGAACTCGTGAAGAAAAAGAAAAAGGTGGCCACGCGATAAGTCCATGCAACAGATCTTATGCAATAGATAACACTCTTATGAAACAGCTAACAGCTTTTATGCAATTCCAATAAAAAGAAAAATGAAGATGCAGCAACATGCTATAAGCTAAATGAATGTGCCACAAACACAATGATCGCGGTTACTGCCTTATTGGAAGATCGTGAGCTGCATAGTTACCACGCCAACGTGTCGACCTCTGCCTTTTTAAAAACAGTGTGACGTCACTGGGAGTGCCGCACCCACAAGGCCCACCTATGGGAGCAGGCGCTGGTTGGCAAAAAAGTTCCACCCACCGTATCTTTCTGTATAGCAGCCCTGCGTGGTTCTGCATTGATTCAATGGAAGTTTCTGCGAATTGCTATTTTCTGTAGTCACGGCATTTAAAAAGAAGAGCCACTGCCTATATGTAGGTTAACATATGGCAATCAACGTTTATAGAACTTGTTATAGAAGTAGTTCTAGAAACGTTGACGGCGATTTACTCGTCGTAGACGTATACAGCCACAAAAAGATCTCACTCTCTTCGAAAGCGAACGTTGTGCACTTTCACGGTACTGAAACGGTGTACTTTATATTAAATGACTGGTGTTGGAGAAATGCTTGCATGGCAAGGATGTGAACGTACTCAACTTCCGTCGTGACATCTGCACTGCAGTCTTAAAGGATGTATAGCATTGACGGCAACATGGTTTTGAACTAAACATGGCCCAGTGTCGTCGCTGTCTTTCAAGGGTACTACACGCCGCAATAAACACGGCACATTTTCGAAAACGATGTCGCTGTTCATCTCGCCGACCACCACGTGGGTTCACTTCTCGAAGTTCAACAGCCAGCCAGTGAGGCAAATTTTTCATCACGCAGTTTACCAGACTCCTATACGTTCTCTGACACATGCAACAACTAATCTTGCAACTTAAAGGTGATGGTAGAGGTTCATAAGAAAAGAAAACGATCACTAAACACCATGTGAATGTACCATATGCCGAGCCAGCGGCGAGGGTGGTTTGCCAACCACCGCCGCTGCATGTACGCCGGTAACGTCACGCAGTCACGTACCCAGGGAGAGTTCTAGCCGGGCTTTCAAAGAAAAAAAAATAGTGTTCAAGCTGATGACGTGCACGGACGAAAGGCGCAGCTTCCTACCCCCTTGCCAACACACCGACATCCCCTGCGTAGCCTTCAGCACGCTCGCTAATACGAGAGCAGAGAGAAAGCGCTTAAAGTGTGCGAAAAATGTCCAACTCCGCTCGTACATGACGGATTAAAAAGTTTTTGCAGTAGCCGTTTCTTGAGTCAATAAACTCCATGTTTTACTTGAAAAAGTGTTGCAGGGCCCCTTTAAAACACTGTGGTCTGGCTTTCGACCCTTTGTACACGACCTCATTACGTGACGCTACGCTACTCACTAACTAAACAAGTTACAACAAACGTAGCTACCGAGTTCTTAATGTTTGCCCACGATATCACTGTAGCTGCAACTTCTGGTGCGCTGAAGATTTTTTAACGAAATATTTGGGGCGCCATTGAGCACGACGAATAAAAACAAGGGAAGACGTGATAGCGCGCCTTTCTTGTTTGCCTTCCTCGTTCCCAGTTGCGCCCGAAGTATTTCGTTAAGCTATGCACTAATTCGCCCAGCGTTACGCTCTGCTGAAGATTTTATTTGCGGTTTCCAGAAGGTACGTTCCAAAGTTAGAAAATAACGACGTTCTAAAGGCATATGTAGGGTACCATGCACTTGACATATTTTCGCCCTGAGACATGGTTGCCAGTGGTGGAGGTCAGCGTGCTTTGCGACGCCTCCGAGAGATGGCGCCACGCTGCGTGACCTGACCGCGCGGATGGTGGTCGGCCGACACGAGATTACGTGAGGTTTAATTCAAAGCTTCTTCATTCCAAGTCCTTATGCTTACAGGCCTGCGACGCGTCGTGGCCGCATACGATAGGCAAAGCTCAAGATTTATCACACACAGTGACAGGACACAATGCAGCCCAAATGAGGCCATAATGGTATTTAGCGCAAACACTAGACAACAAAGGTGACGAGGTAGACACAGCGCATTCTTCCAACTAAAATTTATTCGAAAGGGACACAGACATATATCCGGACAAAGGACCCAAGAATGAACCTGGGAGCAAAAGAAAAAGTAGATAAAACCAAAAATGTGCCCCCTTGGAAAAGAACAACACGTCAGCGCCGTGCCGTGGTACTGCCCCCGTCCCTACGTCGCGCCGGAAACAAAAGTTCTTTGTCGGAAAGGTGCAGTGATGGCATACTTACGGACAGTGCGATTTCCTCAGCCTCAATAATCTGCCTCAACGTTTGATCCTGGCTGCGTGCAAGGCCCACAGTGCCTTCGAAGATAGGGCTACACTCGCAAGGTGCCCCGATATCGTAGTTCGGACGCTGTAGCGGGCTCACGAGCCTATCGTTCAGACAGCGTCCTGCTTGGCCTTCTTACCTCCTACCGCACGTCAGAGGAATAGCGTAAACAACGCCTTTGACACATGACGCAAACTTGAGCCTGTGGTCTGTGCTGCAGCCTATTTTTTCGTTCAACCGAGAGGTCGATCTACACAGGCCAGAAAGCTTTTCAGGGGCCGAAAAACCACCCGAACCCTAGCGCTTTGTCCCATCTTCTTGAGCCTGTGTGAAACGTGACGCACATAAGGCACCACAGCTGTCTTCCTCCTCTCTGCACCTTCGATCTGGCTCTGCGCTCTTCTTTACGCCTGCGATCTTTCACATTCCTAAGCAGGCCTTCGGTCACAGATGACACCACGTCTTGAGTGAAACCTGCGACCTTATGTCGGGACACTTGCTCCGAAAATGTCTCCTCCACCTTGTGATGGCACGAATTGCACAGGGCCTTCTGCAAGGCCGAATGCGCAATCGCCCTCTTCACAGCTTGGAGTGTCCTAACGAGAAAGGCAGACATGGCTTACGAGCACGGGGCTCATAAGCCGTTGATCCAGTGCACAGTATGGTATGGTGTGCCCTTGCGAACATGTACAATACCCATTATAAGATTATGGCTAGCATCATTTCCAACGAATCTTCTTTGGCGGTAGCCATTTCATGCTTACATCGCTCAATTTCAGGACAGTCAGCGATTTTTTTTGTTTAGTTTCAATGTTCGTAACCATTATATGTTAGCAATGTGCTTAGCTTATGTGGCTTAAAGTCCCAGAGTGACTAGGTTACGAGAGACGCCGTAGTGGCGGGCTCCCGATGATGTCGACCACCTGGGGCTCTTTAAAGTGCATTGAATAGCGCATTACATTGGACTCCAGCAATGCGCCTCCACCGAAATGCGACCGGCGCTGCCGGCATCAAACCCATCTATTTCGGTTGTCATTTCTATTCTCTGTGCTATGTCGTTCCAGTTGTTAGAACCCCAGACACCAATCACAAGGGCGATGCCATGCTTCAACGTAGTGCATGATGTGAGAGAAAAAAATACTTCAAGACAGGCCCGTAGCCAGGGGGAGGGGGGGGGGTGCCGGGAGCCCGCGCCCCTTGCCCAAGATTTTGATGGAGGGGAAGGGGGTGTTTTGCCGAAAAAAAAATGAAAATAGGTGTTTTTATAAAATGTCTTTTCTCAAATATGTGATTAAAATCACATAGTTTAATTATTCACGTTCGGTAAACACCCCTCCATCAAAATTTCGAGAAGGGGGCGGGGGGGCTAGCTACGGGTTTGTCAGCAGCCCTTTCCGAGCATTTTGTTTTAAATGCGAAGCATTTCTTAGCGAACCTCTGGCACTTTGATCGTTTCTATCTACGTATCTATCTATCTATCTATCTAGCCGCCTACGTCTGGGTGCTCTCATGATCACCTCCTTAACTTGGTGTAGACCAAAATTTGCATGGGAGGGCAAGAGGATTAGACGAATATGACTGTCGGGTCATGACATGAATAACGTTAAAGTCCTGTCGCGTACGTCGTCAAACTCTTTCCACTAGACACGTGTGGCACATACCCGTTTACCACGGGCCGCGGTGTACGGGTATGCGCCACAGGTGATTGACAGTTTATATCTACCCAGGAACGGCGAGAACAGACAATGGTAACTTAAATTCTAGAGCGTTAATGAAAACCAACATCGGGAGCATTGACTCAACGAATGGAAAGAATGAACGTTAGGATCCCAGCAGGAATCGAACCCAAGCATTCTGCGTGGCAATCAGGTATTCTACCACTAAGCCACGTCAGCTCTATAAACTGGTTTGGAAAACAGCCTAATATCAGTGCCTAATGTCGTAAGCAGCCTAATATCGTAATATCGGTGCAACGTCAATTGTGGTTGTGATGGGCTATCTAATTTTACAAGAAAGCAATAAACCACTACATGATACACCTTCGATGCGTACTCCTACGATACAGGCGTCATATCAGATTAACGTCTGTATTTCCAGTGTTGGCTCCTCTTTTACAGAAGCCTAAAAACATTACGTTTTATTCCTATGATTGATCAAGGTATATTGAAGCATTGCTCGACCCGGAGGAATACATAAACGAAAGTTACATATGATATGCACATCACCGCACCGTAAAGTGCACTTCGTCCACCTGAACGACGCAGTATCCTGTTACGAGGCTGGGCGATGGCCTCATGCTGACCGAGGATGATGCCAGATTGATTGACAGCCGCTTTGTGGACTAGGCTACGTAGGCCATATACACAGGTAGTCTACGAATACGACAAACACCATCCACTGATGTTGGTCTACGTAACACTATCCAGGCCTAACAGCCTCGACGGCCTATACCTCACCAACGCGAAGGGTGGCTTCAGGTTCCGACATGTCGCCGGCTCTGTCGACAGACAATTTGTCGACGAAATGACCGAGGCATTCACGAATTCCAACAGTTCTACTACACACATACTTCACTACACATACCCCTCGTCACCACGATCACGACCCTCGTCACCACGTCACCCCTCGTCACCACGATCACGACCGGATCCTATAACAAGTCATGAACAGCTGGTGCTCACTGATCACGGTGATGATGCCCTTGTTTAAAAGCTGTCAAGAACTTCCACACATGCACACGGGTTCGTGAAACGTGCGTGCATTCTCGGGACGTCTTACCACTACATATCAGCTTACCGCTTCTGGTGTTGGTAATACCCACGTTGCGATTGGCAGCTTTACCCAACCGTAAGCAACTCGTTATAACACATATGCGGCTCTTCAACATATATGTGCGCATAAAATTTATACAAATCTTTAGCGTCATTTTGTAACGTGTCGCTCAGTAAAAAAAGCTACGCCACAGTCACCTTCCCGCCGCGTGCTTCGCATAACATCGACTCCCACGGTACGTGGGACCTGCCGAATTTTTTTTTGTTTTAATTTCGAAAGCTTGGCTTTAAGGCAGAACACGAAAGCATGTCAAAAGCGTAAGAACCAACTGTAGTTATTCAGGAAATCTAGAAGCAAGCAATTTAAACCGGGAATTCGCAATGCCCACGAACCGTAGGTGGCGTACTGTGCGGTTCAAGATGGCGCCCAGAGGCGGGGAGAGCCGTTTGTCACGTACGTAGGAACAGATAAAACGTGTGGACGTACGGCCCGTGCCACTTTCACCGGATGAGGCCATGAGCTGCATTGAAATGGATGTGAGACCAAAGTACTTTCCCAAACGATAGAAAGTGCTAAATGCTCGCCACCTAATTATTTGCCGCGGTGTGAAAGGTTATATTTCGGCTCCGTTACCGTGCATCAACGATTTTGCGAAATCCTGTGCATGCTACAGAAAACTGCATGAACTAGAATTGACGTATGAACTCAAGGCACTCCGAGGTAGTATGCATCGAGCCTGCCTCACGTATTTGCCGCAGCAGTATAGGCCGCTAGCGAGTAGCGCCATCGCTGCTGCACGAGACCGCATGTTAAACGTGTTGATGATTTCCAAACACATTACGCCGTCGTCGTTACCTGCGCATTCAGGAACGCGGAGTTACTTCTTCAACAAAACACAAGCATTCAATATGAATATCGAAAAGAATGCGCCCGTATTTTTCGCAAGGTCAAAGAATTCGACGTTGAGAAGATTCGTCGAACAACAATGCCGTTTGGAAGGTACCGGTGAAGTTAGCAGAGAGGCGTGGATCGTGGACGTGACTGCATGTTTCATAGCTCTAAGCATTTCGCTTCCGCTGGTCGAGCTCGGGCGTGTTGGCGGCATGCGGCGCTCCATAGTATCAACAATAAGTTGCGCTACATGCAATGCACAAGAAAAAATTCTTCTATTTTCATCTCGCTTAAGGGTATTATACATCAAATAGAATCAAAGTGACTAACGAGCGTGAAAAAAACATTAACGCAAGAGGGGACGTGAAGTTCAACTCGCTCCTCGTGAGTTAGCAGCTGATCGCTCATCGTCGCTGTCACTGTCGGTGTTTTCACAGCCTTCTGCGTCCAGTGAAAAATCCTCGTCGTCAAGATGGTTTCTTTCAAAATCGCTGCTGAAAGCAATCAAGAATTTCCCCCGCCAAAGGAATTGGACCACTCCGCGTCACCGTGTTTACAATTACAGAAACGTCCGAGAGAAACACACGACCGCGATCACTCAGCAACTCTATAGGGGCGCCATGACGAAGAACGAGATTGTAGAGAATAAAAGTGGCCACGTCTTTTGCTGTAGACGAAGGAAGGGGTGAAGTTTCGGCGTACCGTGTGAGGTGGTCGACGGCAACGATTATCCAACGGTTACCGTCTGCAGTGCTGGGAAGGGGACCGTAGATGTCGATGTCGACGCGGTCGAACGGTCGGGCAGGGCATGGCAAAAGGCAACAAGGCGCCGGCGGCGTGTTGGGGGAGTCTTGCGTCTATGGCATGTCGAACATGCCCGAACGTACTGTCGAATGAAACGGTACATGCCACGCCAGTAATATCGAAGCCTGATCCGAGAATAAGTTTTAAGGTAACTTGCGTGGCCGCATTGTGGGTCGTCGTGGAACGTAGAAGAAATTTCGGACCGGAGATGACGCGGAATGACGAGTAAGCACTTACGGCCGCCGGGTGTGTAATTTGGGCGGTACAGCACGTCTTCGCGAGTGGTGAAGTGCTCGGCTTGCCGACGCAATGTCCGAGAAGATCGAGAAGGGTCCGACCAGACAGAACGTCTAGAATGGAAGCAAGCCAAGGATCCTTGCGTTGCTCAGAGGGCATGTCGGAGATGGTGAGGGCGGTGGTATCGCAGGTAGTATGTGTGGCAGAGTCAGGAGACAGGGGCGAACGGGAGAGGGCGTCTGCGTCTGAATGCTTGCGGCCAGACCGATACACCACGAGGATATCGTATTCTTGGAGCCGTAACGACCATCGGGCGAGGCGACCACTTGGATCTTTTAGTGACGACCACCAACACAGGGCATGGTGGTCAGTCACTACGCCAAAGGGGTCCGTACACGTAAGGCCGAAATTTCTCTATCGCCCAAATAATGGCAAGACATTCCTTTTCAGTGACAGAATAGTTGCGTTCGGCGTTGGTAAGGCTTCGGCTTGCGTAGGCAACGACGTACTCTTGGAAGCCATCTTTCCGTTGCGCAAGAATAGCGCCTAGCCCGACACCGCTAGCGTCTGGGTACATCTCAGTGGGTGCAGATGGGTCGAAGTGTCGCAGAATAGGAGTTGACGTGAGGATGCGGCGCAGTTCGTGGAAAGCATCGTCACAAGGGCGAGACCACGCCGAAAGATCACTAGAGCCAGCGAGGAGCTTGGTCAAAGGAGCGATGATGCTAGCAAAGTTGCGGACAAAGCGCCGGAAATAGGAACAAAGACCGATGAAGCTTCGGAGCTGTTTCATGGTAGTTGGTTCTGGGAACGCTGAAACGGCTGTTAGTTTGGTGGGATCAGGGAGAATACCGTCCTTCGAAACCACATGCCCTAGGATCGTAAGCTGCCGAGCGGCAAAGTGGCATTTCTTCAAGTTCAGTTGCAGTCCCGCGGCGGAGAGGCAAGCAAGAACTTGCTCGAGGCGGGTTAAATGGGTCGCGAAATCGGTAGAAAAGATGACAAAGTCGTATAAATAACAAAGGCAAATATTCCACTTGAGGCCTCAAAGGATCGTGTCCATCATACGCTCGAAAGTGGCAGGCGCGTTGCAGAGGCCAAATGGCATGACTGTAAAGGCCGTCGGGCGTAACAAAAGCCGTTTTTTCGCGATCGGCCTCCGCCATGGGCACCTGCCAGTAGCCAGAGCGCAGATCTAAGGAAGACAAGAATTCTGCACCCTGTAGGCAGTCTAGGGCATCGTCGATGCGCGGTAGAGGATAGACATCCTTGCGCGTGATACGGTTGAGACGGCGGTAGTCCACGCAGAACATGATGGATCCGTCCTTTTTCTTCACCAGCACAACTGGAGAGGCCCAGGGGCTGCTGGACGGGGAATATGCCACGCTTGAGCATATCGTCTACCTGTTGATCGATGACACGGCGTTCGGAAGTCGACACACGGTATGGACGCTGTCGCAGTGGTGCATGTTGACCGGTATAAATACGGTGGACAACTGCTGACGTTCGACCTAAAGAAGACTGGTCGTGGTCGAAGGAGGCTCGAAAACGCTGAAGGAGTTGGACAAGCTGTTTCTACTGCACAGGCGTAAGGTGGGAATCGACGGCTTTGCAGAATACGTCCATAGGAGCAGCTGTGTCAGTTGCAGAAGTGATGGCACAAGGCAGTAGTGATGCCGTGTCTCCAAGTGCTGTATCGTCGAAAATGTCAGCAAAAGTAGTGAGGCTCCCCAGACATTCGCCGCGTAGTACGAGAGGCGGGACAGCAGAGACGTTGCACGCGTGAAGTGCCGCAGAACCATTGCAAAATTTGACACGCAAACGGGAAGATGACGGTTCGGTGAGGCGCACTCGTTAGAATGGTTTGAAACAAACAGTAGAGTTTGGGGCAGCAGCGAAAACACGGCACTACCGGCGGACAAAGGCCGATGTGGACGTCAGCTGCGGCAAACACTTTGGGACTGCGTCGTCGAGGTCAGGGCCCGGATTCGACAATGTGAGTTCAGCACGAGCGCAGTCTACGAGAGCCTGATGATAGGAAGAAAATCCCACCTAGAATGACGTCGTAGGATGTCGCGGAAGAACGACAATCTTGACGGCATACCGAACATCTTGAATCACAACACGAGCTGTGCACTGACCCGAAGGATGTAATGCGATGTCACGGTACGCAAGGGCAAGATTCGTAAGCGGTGTGTCACTTTTCTCAAACTGCGGCAGTTTCTCACTAATGACATCAGAACTACGGCTCCTGTGTCAAGTGCACGTACGGCGATACCTTCTACTACTATATCAATTTCGTTGGGCGGATGAAGAGGAGGTCTTGGAGAGTTCGACGACACGCAGTTCTTGCCTCCGGAACTGCGGCTGTCAGTTTTCCTCTCATGCGGGGCTAGGTCGTCGAAGTATCGGGAGTGGATCGCGACGGGGCGAAGACGAACGGCATGAGTCGAAAGGACGTCGAGGGGAAAACGAGTCAGCGACAGCCGAAGAAAGTCTTTGGGAATGCGGGGCAGCCTGATAATTGGAGGAAGCCACACCGTCCTGAGACTGGAAGCTGCGACGGTCGACAGTAGCGGGCTATATGCCCCGCCAAACCGCACGCGAAACATATCGGCCGATTATCAAAGCTGCGCCATGGGCTAACGACAAAAGGTCCGGAGGGCGAAGTAGGATGGGGTACACCGTGCGTGTGGGCGGTGGCGGCGTCGTGTAGAAGGACCCGGTGGCCCGGACGGCGCCAGAAACATATTGAGCCTGTGGTCTGGCAGCGACGGCCGCGTAAGTCAGCGATGTAGTGGCAGGCGGTGATAGTGGTAGTGCCTGCGCGACTTGCGCCTGAATGACCTGACGAAGACGTGGTTCCAATGATGTCACTGGTTCAGGTAATTGGGCGACAAGGGAAAGGTGACGCGCAACTTCCTCACGGAGAACTGCTTGATCTGTGGCAGTAAACGGTGTGATCAGCAGCGACGTCATCGACAAGGGCGGAAACCTCAGCTGTAGCCTGGGCAGCATGGCGCGTCGAGACACGCTGCTTGCGCAACTCGTCGTACGACTGACAGAGTTGGACCACGTCAGCGACAGTCTGAGGGTTCCGAGCGACAAGCATCTGAAACGTGTGGTCGTCGACTCCTTTCATGATGTGCTTTATCTTGTCCATTTCGGCGAGAGATGCGTCGACGCGCTTGCATAGGGACAAGACATCTTCGATATAGCTCGTAAACGTCTCGTCCCGGCGCTGGACTCGGCTACGCAAACGCTGTTCCGCGCGAAGCCGGCGCACGGCGGGACGACCGAGATTGCGGTGATGGTTGCCTTAAAGGTCGACCAGGTGGTGATGTCAGCCTCATGGTTTTTAAACCAGAGGCTGGCCACATCAGCTTGGTAAAAGCGCACGTTGGTGAGCTTGTCGCAGTCGTCCCATTTGTTGGAAGCGCTTACGAGTTCGTACTAAACAATCCATCCTAGACGACGTGCTCGTCATTGCCGTGAAATATGGGCGGGTCGCGTTGCCGTGGCACGCCATACAGAAGACTCGTTGTGCGCGCAGCTTGCGAAGGGCCAGGTGCAGTCATGTTAAAAGGCGATGGTAGCGTCCGATTTCGAAGTTCCAGGATGATGGAACCCCGCACCTCCACCACTTCAATGGGGGTGTTGCTTCGAGCATGTTTACACGTTGCGTCGCGGAAGGCTTCTTGTCAGGCAGGTCAGGCTACCAGCGAGCACGAGCGCGAGCGACAACCACAGTCACCGATTGTCGTCTTCCTCTTTCCTAACAGCGGAGCGTCTGTCATTCGCATCCAGTACAGGTTTTTCTTTGTTGGTTTTTAGGCACGTGTGAGGCTGATGTTTATTCATATTGAGCTGCTTTCGCCTTCAATATTACAGTTGACGTTTGCACCCGTCCTGTGTTGTGTACCTCCCTTCGTTCGTGTTTTTTTGCGCAGCCCTACCATATCTGTTCAAAAACAAGCGCCGCAGCGCTGGTGTAGCGACAGTGGGGTTCGTCCCGTGTGCGTGTGCGTGTGCGTGGCTAACGGAATGAACGACAAAGAAGACGCACGAAAAGCTCGAAACAACATTTAACAGGACAAAGAGCACTGATAAGATACACGAAAATAACGAACATGCATAGAGTTAAACACGCTTAAACTACCCTGAAGGTCCTAAGGGCGGATGTTCGACCTATGGGAAAAGCGAGGTCTCACGAGTTCGTAGATTATGACGTCTTCCGGAGGCGGCGTATCGTCACGTGCTGCGACGACCTTTTTCGTAGGCAAGCCAAGGCACGCAGGTGACACACGTTCACAATGCGACCTCGGCACGAAGACAAGGCCTCCGTTAGGCCTCGAACAGAACGCGCCTTACGCCGTCCGAGGTGGCGGCGGCGATCAGGAACCGGTTGTCCCTGTCCTGCACGCCGACACAGCAGGAGCCACGCCCGGTATCTGCAGAACCAGACAGGCACCTCGGCTCCAGGTGTCACCAGAACAGGTAGGAGGAACTCCACGGACAGCGCCCTGGTCCGGCCTGTCGTTCGACCTGTCTCGTTCCTCTCGCGTTCCGCACTCTCTCTCCTTTCCTTCTCTTCTCCGCCTTTTTGTTTTATTCACGTGCCGCCGCCGCGCGTGCCACCTGCCCCTGGCTCATCTTCTTTTCTCCGTCATCTTCATTATCTTTCTCCAAGGCCACACAAAAGTCCTCGAAATTTTACATAATGTTCACACACACACGAATTCCCCCTTTCAATTCGCCATTCACACAGCTCGCTATGAAAGCAACACATCGGCGAAGGACGGCTTTTGAGAGCGTTCGCTCCACGATAGCCGCGGAACGGACGCGTCCTCGAATGACTAAAACGTCGTTCGCACGATTCATACAGCGCTTTTCTGAAAAAGATAAAGCGCCCCTATTTTGAAGTATCGCCAATTTGAGATTGCTCAGCTATAGAAGTGAACTCGCGAGCCCGCGCGACTTCCCGCGTACATTGTTATGAAAAAACACTGACGAAAGCTGTATGCAAGTAAAACAGGGTGAGTTTTACTGAAAAGGTCAACGAGACCTTTACCTAACTACGTGGCTGCAGAAAAACCTCGCGAAGCTGACGTGTGTCATGAAAAGCGCGACTTGCCATGTATCTCCACGAAAGATTCGCGTGTCGCAAACACAAATCAGATTTATCGTGTCATGGAGGGCGCGTTTTGTTCAATGATGCAGGAAACATGCAAAGTCGTAGTGTTCCTTTCCTGCCAACGCGTTAACATTCGAACCAGTACAGACAACAAGCGTATACGGCTGCCAGAGCTGCCAATTTGTCGGTCTGGTGAATGTGCGATTTTGTTGTTGAAAGTGCTTCAACCATCAAACAGGATACCAATCGACTCGTGACGACACGGGGAACAAGGTGATACGACCTTTGCGGTATTTGGTGAGGCTCACAGGACGCAGCGATCCTGACAGCCCGCAACCACGAGCCAGCTTCGCTGACCCAAACGCCAGCTCGGCGTGGCCGCCGCCGCGCCTCGGCATGGCGACGGGGACGCTAGGCGCGTCCGAAACAACAACCTCTAGCATTGGTGAGCCCACACCTGCAGAGAACATGGATCATCACGGGACCAGGGTAATCAACGATGAATGGCAGACACGATGAATATCCTACCCATGCCGACAAACATTGAGGGATGCCCGCGGACGGACGATGACTGGCACACGGTATTGACGCTAAGGCAAAAGAAGCAGCAAGCGCAAGAGCGCAAAAGAGGAACGGGCTCGACGGCCAGCACTAGCCCGACAAAACCACATCAACGACGAAGACGGACACCCAAACTTCCTTCACTTCCCAAAGAAGATTTAAGATAGTTGTGCGACCCCACCAGGGACTGCCTTTGAAGATTATGAGCACACCGGCCCTGGCGAAGCAATCGCCACAGCCTGCAACTACGAAATCAGAGGTGAGCCATTTTTGCTCCGCATAAAGCCAGGTTCTAATAATCACCATACTCTCGACACCGAGTCAGGACGTTGCGCATTGGGCCCTTCAAATCAGTTCCCTCACAATCAACGGACGTACACACGCGTAAACGTATATGCGGCCACTGGAGAGGACGCTATTCGGGGACTTATACAAGGTCTTTCACCCGAACGCCGGCGGAAACCATCAAGGCAAATCTGCGTATACGAACTCAAGGCGTCGAACTTATCCACGCGAAAATGATCGGCGACACAGTAGTGCGGCCCTCACATTCAGTAGGCCAATCGCTGCCGCGAGTGGTTTACTGCAACGGCGGTGAAACTCCTATGTCACCCTTACCGTGCATGTGTGGAAAACATGCCATGCAAAGAGACATCGGACGGACGTCTGTCCCCAGCCAGACATGGGCGTGTGCCGCACTTGTGGACTCGGAGACACAGCGGACGGACACCCATGTGAACCTAAGTGCGCTTCATGCGGGGGTGCCCAGATCACCAGGGATCGGAGCTGCCAACGACGCCTTAAGCGACCGAGACCACCTCAAAATAGACAACGCGCCGACAAGCTTAATGGTGCAACAGAGAGAGAGAGAATAAACGTTTATTAACTATTCCTTAATTAGCACCTAAAGTGGGTGGGGCCCTTCGTCCAGTGCTCCACTGGCTATTGCAGCTCGCCGGGCCTGGTCCAGGGTTGCCAGTTGGCTTCCCAAGGCCTGATCCGAGAGTCGCGCGTCCCACGACCATGGTGGTAATGTGTGTGTTTTTATGAGCGTGGAGTTTGCCGCAACAGGACGCGAGGTACAGCTGTATGTAATGTGTGTCAGTGTTGGTATCCCTCCGCACCAGGGGCATTCATCTCGATATTCGGAGGGGTGTATCTTAGAAAGTGTGTGTAGGTTGGGGTACGTGTTCGTCTGCAGTCGGCGCCAGTCTCTCGATCGCTCTCTGTTCAGATTCGGGTGAGGTGGTGCCATAGTGCGTCGCTCGAGCCGTTGAGCTTCGAGGATGTCGGCTCGACCGCTGGGTCGCTCGTCGTTGTCAGGGGCGTCCGTCGCTCGGTATGTACTTGCGCGAGCGAGTCGGTCGGCCCGTTCATTCCCGGGAACACCCGTATGTGCCGGGCACCAAATGATGCCGTGGTCAGATGCGATGTGCGAGCCTAGGATTCTGAGAACAGTTCGTGGTAGTGTGCCATGCATGTAAAGTCGACATGCTCTTTGTGAATCCGTGAGGACGGTGGAGTTTGTACCTCGCTTGTCTGCATCTGTGATGGCCAGGCGATTGCAGCGGCCTCCGCTGTTGCCACGGAAGATGTGCGTATCGTCGCTGCTGCCACCAGATGTCCTCTATTACTTGCCACTGCCGTGTACGTGCGGGACCCATTTGGAGTGGGGTCGGAGGGGCAGGCATCCGTGTAGTACACGTCAGGATCAGTGCCGTAGTTGCGAAGCTTTCGTGCACGAGCTTGGCGTCGCGCGCTGTGGAAGTCCGGGTGCATGTGACGCGGTATTGGTGCCACGTGTATCAGTGAACGTATAGTCGGGGGGATTAATTCTGTGCTATCTCCACTGTACTGCGGGGCAAGAGGAAAGCCAAGCTTGGTCAGTATAGCCCGTCCTTGTGGCGTGGTGTTTAGCCGTTCCCGCTGTGCAAGGAGCGTAGCAGTTGCATATTCTTCATATGTGTTGAGCATCCCGAGCTGAGAAAGAGCTGCGGTGCTGGCGTTTTGAGGCAGCCCTAGGGCTGCCTTGCAGGCGATTCGAAGGAGTCGGTCCGCGTGCTCGATGTCTGTCCTACGAGTTGCTTGATAAGGCAGTGCATAGGTAATGCGGCTGACTACGAAGGCGTGCACTAGCCGTAAGGTGTCAGCTTCGCGCATTCCTTTTCTACTGCGAGAGATGCGACCCAAGAGGCTGGTTATACCCCTGACCGTGCGCTTGAGATTCGCAAGGGTGTGCGCGGTGCTCCCCGTTTCCTGGACGTGCATACCCAGAATTCGAAGCTGCGCTACTCTCCTGATCGTCTTGCCTGCAAGTATTAATTGGAGCTCTGGGGATCTGTCAGCCCGGGTGTACTTCGGTCTCACATGGATGTATGCCGATTTCTCCGGTGAACAAGTCATGTTCATTTTCTTCATGTGACAGTCTATAACGTCAATGGCCCTTTGCAGTACGTCCTGCCTGCTTCCGTACGAGCCCTTATTAGCCCAGCAGGTAATGTCGTCTGCGTAAATGGCCAAGCCCAAGTCGGGATCCTCCTGTAAGTCAAGAACCATTCTTCTCATGGCGAGATTAAGAGAAGTGGGGAAAGGATGGAGCCTTGCGGGGTTCCCCTGTCTGGAAGGCTATATAGTGGGGAAGAAAGAAGATTACTCTTAAGGGCTCGTTTTTCTTTGTTAGACACAATATTAATGAGAACTAACAGACAGTAATGCCAAGGAAAGTATAGGGGATGTTATTTGTAGTAATTAGAATATAAATGTGAAGAAAGTAAAGTGGACGAAAAGATAACCTGCCGCCGGCAGGGACCGAACCTGCGACCTTCGAATAACGCGTCCGATGCTCTACCACTGAGCTACGGCGGCGGTCATCTCCCCGTCCACTTTATGGGGTATATATGTGGATTGAAACTTAGGAGTGTCAGTCAGCGCCAGTCGCAGCCATGGCGGCGAGTGTGGAACACTCTTTTTTTGCCTTTTTGGCGTCACGTAGCACGTGATCTATTTACGAGCAGGCAACTGACCAATAATCCCTCGCATACTACCTGAAGGCATCATGTCTGCCAGAACGAGACCCTCGCTATGAATGAAGGAAAGAAGATTACTCTTAAGGGCTCGTTTTTCTTTGTTAGACACAATATTAATGAGAACTAACAGACAGTAATGCCAAGGAAAGTATAGGGGGTGTTATTTGTAGTAATTAGAATATAAATGTGAAGAAAGTAAAGTGGACGAAAAGATAACCTGCCGCCGGCAGGGACCGAACCTGCGACCTTCGAATAACGCGTCCGATGCTCTACCACTGAGCTACGGCGGCGGTCATCTCCCCGTCCACTTTATGGGGTATATATGTGGATTGAAACTTAGGAGTGTCAGTCAGCGCCAGTCGCAGCCATGGCGGCGAGTGTGGAACACTCTTTTTTTGCCTTTTTGGCGTCACGTAGCACGTGATCTATTTACGAGCAGGCAACTGACCAATAATCCCTCGCATACTACCTGAAGGCATCATGTCTGCCAGAACGAGACCCTCGCTATGAATGAAGGAAAGAAGATTACTCTTAAGGGCTCGTTTTTCTTTGTTAGACACAATATTAATGAGAACTAACAGACAGTAATGCCAAGGAAAGTATAGGGGGTGTTATTTGTAGTAATTAGAATATAAATGTGAAGAAAGTAAAGTGGACGAAAAGATAACCTGCCGCCGGCAGGGACCGAACCTGCGACCTTCGAATAACGCGTCCGATGCTCTACCACTGAGCTACGGCGGCGGTCATCTCCCCGTCCACTTTATGGGGTATATATGTGGATTGAAACTTAGGAGTGTCAGTCAGCGCCAGTCGCAGCCATGGCGGCGAGTGTGGAACACTCTTTTTTTGCCTTTTTGGCGTCACGTAGCACGTGATCTATTTACGAGCAGGCAACTGACCAATAATCCCTCGCATACTACCTGAAGGCATCATGTCTGCCAGAACGAGACCCTCGCTATGAATGAAGGAAAGAAGGATTACTCTTAAGGGCTCGTTTTTCTTTGTTAGACACAATATTAATGAGAACTAACAGACAGTAATGCCAAGGAAAGTATAGGGGGTGTTATTTGTAGTAATTAGAATATAAATGTGAAGAAAGTAAAGTGGACGAAAAGATAACCTGCCGCCGGCAGGGACCGAACCTGCGACCTTCGAATAACGCGTCCGATGCTCTACCACTGAGCTACGGCGGCGGTCATCTCCCCGTCCACTTTATGGGGTATATATGTGGATTGAAACTTAGGAGTGTCAGTCAGCGCCAGTCGCAGCCATGGCGGCGAGTGTGGAACACTCTTTTTTTTGCCTTTTTGGCGTCACGTAGCACGTGATCTATTTACGAGCAGGCAACTGACCAATAATCCCTCGCATACTACCTGAAGGCATCATGTCTGCCAGAACGAGACCCTCGCTATGAATGAAGGAAAGAAGATTACTCTTAAGGGCTCGTTTTTCTTTGTTAGACACAATATTAATGAGAACTAACAGACAGTAATGCCAAGGAAAGTATAGGGGGTGTTATTTGTAGTAATTAGAATATAAATGTGAAGAAAGTAAAGTGGACGAAAAGATAACCTGCCGCCGGCAGGGACCGAACCTGCGACCTTCGAATAACGCGTCCGATGCTCTACCACTGAGCTACGGCGGCGGTCATCTCCCCGTCCACTTTATGGGGTATATATGTGGATTGAAACTTAGGAGTGTCAGTCAGCGCCAGTCGCAGCCATGGCGGCGAGTGTGGAACACTCTTTTTTTGCCTTTTTGGCGTCACGTAGCACGTGATCTATTTACGAGCAGGCAACTGACCAATAATCCCTCGCATACTACCTGAAGGCATCATGTCTGCCAGAACGAGACCCTCGCTATGAATGAAGGAAAGAAGATTACTCTTAAGGGCTCGTTTTTCTTTGTTAGACACAATATTAATGAGAACTAACAGACAGTAATGCCAAGGAAAGTATAGGGGGTGTTATTTGTAGTAATTAGAATATAAATGTGAAGAAAGTAAAGTGGACGAAAAGATAACCTGCCGCCGGCAGGGACCGAACCTGCGACCTTCGAATAACGCGTCCGATGCTCTACCACTGAGCTACGGCGGCGGTCATCTCCCCGTCCACTTTATGGGGTATATATGTGGATTGAAACTTAGGAGTGTCAGTCAGCGCCAGTCGCAGCCATGGCGGCGAGTGTGGAACACTCTTTTTTTGCCTTTTTGGCGTCACGTAGCACGTGATCTATTTACGAGCAGGCAACTGACCAATAATCCCTCGCATACTACCTGAAGGCATCATGTCTGCCAGAACGAGACCCTCGCTATGAATGAAGGAAAGAAGATTACTCTTAAGGGCTCGTTTTTCTTTGTTAGACACAATATTAATGAGAACTAACAGACAGTAATGCCAAGGAAAGTATAGGGGGTGTTATTTGTAGTAATTAGAATATAAATGTGAAGAAAGTAAAGTGGACGAAAAGATAACCTGCCGCCGGCAGGGACCGAACCTGCGACCTTCGAATAACGCGTCCGATGCTCTACCACTGAGCTACGGCGGCGGTCATCTCCCCGTCCACTTTATGGGGTATATATGTGGATTGAAACTTAGGAGTGTCAGTCAGCGCCAGTCGCAGCCATGGCGGCGAGTGTGGAACACTCTTTTTTTTGCCTTTTTGGCGTCACGTAGCACGTGATCTATTTACGAGCAGGCAACTGACCAATAATCCCTCGCATACTACCTGAAGGCATCATGTCTGCCAGAACGAGACCCTCGCTATGAATGAAGGAAAGAAGATTACTCTTAAGGGCTCGTTTTTCTTTGTTAGACACAATATTAATGAGAACTAACAGACAGTAATGCCAAGGAAAGTATAGGGGGTGTTATTTGTAGTAATTAGAATATAAATGTGAAGAAAGTAAAGTGGACGAAAAGATAACCTGCCGCCGGCAGGGACCGAACCTGCGACCTTCGAATAACGCGTCCGATGCTCTACCACTGAGCTACGGCGGCGGTCATCTCCCCGTCCACTTTATGGGGTATATATGTGGATTGAAACTTAGGAGTGTCAGTCAGCGCCAGTCGCAGCCATGGCGGCGAGTGTGGAACACTCTTTTTTTTGCCTTTTTGGCGTCACGTAGCACGTGATCTATTTACGAGCAGGCAACTGACCAATAATCCCTCGCATACTACCTGAAGGCATCATGTCTGCCAGAACGAGACCCTCGCTATGAATGAAGGAAAGAAGATTACTCTTAAGGGCTCGTTTTTCTTTGTTAGACACAATATTAATGAGAACTAACAGACAGTAATGCCAAGGAAAGTATAGGGGGTGTTATTTGTAGTAATTAGAATATAAATGTGAAGAAAGTAAAGTGGACGAAAAGATAACCTGCCGCCGGCAGGGACCGAACCTGCGACCTTCGAATAACGCGTCCGATGCTCTACCACTGAGCTACGGCGGCGGTCATCTCCCCGTCCACTTTATGGGGTATATATGTGGATTGAAACTTAGGAGTGTCAGTCAGCGCCAGTCGCAGCCATGGCGGCGAGTGTGGAACACTCTTTTTTTTTGCCTTTTTGGCGTCACGTAGCACGTGATCTATTTACGAGCAGGCAACTGACCAATAATCCCTCGCATACTACCTGAAGGCATCATGTCTGCCAGAACGAGACCCTCGCTATGAATGAAGGAAAGAAGATTACTCTTAAGGGCTCGTTTTTCTTTGTTAGACACAATATTAATGAGAACTAACAGACAGTAATGCCAAGGAAAGTATAGGGGGTGTTATTTGTAGTAATTAGAATATAAATGTGAAGAAAGTAAAGTGGACGAAAAGATAACCTGCCGCCGGCAGGGACCGAACCTGCGACCTTCGAATAACGCGTCCGATGCTCTACCACTGAGCTACGGCGGCGGTCATCTCCCCGTCCACTTTATGGGGTATATATGTGGATTGAAACTTAGGAGTGTCAGTCAGCGCCAGTCGCAGCCATGGCGGCGAGTGTGGAACACTCTTTTTTTTGCCTTTTTGGCGTCACGTAGCACGTGATCTATTTACGAGCAGGCAACTGACCAATAATCCCTCGCATACTACCTGAAGGCATCATGTCTGCCAGAACGAGACCCTCGCTATGAATGAAGGAAAGAAGATTACTCTTAAGGGCTCGTTTTTCTTTGTTAGACACAATATTAATGAGAACTAACAGACAGTAATGCCAAGGAAAGTATAGGGGGTGTTATTTGTAGTAATTAGAATATAAATGTGAAGAAAGTAAAGTGGACGAAAAGATAACCTGCCGCCGGCAGGGACCGAACCTGCGACCTTCGAATAACGCGTCCGATGCTCTACCACTGAGCTACGGCGGCGGTCATCTCCCCGTCCACTTTATGGGGTATATATGTGGATTGAAACTTAGGAGTGTCAGTCAGCGCCAGTCGCAGCCATGGCGGCGAGTGTGGAACACTCTTTTTTTTGCCTTTTTGGCGTCACGTAGCACGTGATCTATTTACGAGCAGGCAACTGACCAATAATCCCTCGCATACTACCTGAAGGCATCATGTCTGCCAGAACGAGACCCTCGCTATGAATGAAGGAAAGAAGATTACTCTTAAGGGCTCGTTTTTCTTTGTTAGACACAATATTAATGAGAACTAACAGACAGTAATGCCAAGGAAAGTATAGGGGGTGTTATTTGTAGTAATTAGAATATAAATGTGAAGAAAGTAAAGTGGACGAAAAGATAACCTGCCGCCGGCAGGGACCGAACCTGCGACCTTCGAATAACGCGTCCGATGCTCTACCACTGAGCTACGGCGGCGGTCATCTCCCCGTCCACTTTATGGGGTATATATGTGGATTGAAACTTAGGAGTGTCAGTCAGCGCCAGTCGCAGCCATGGCGGCGAGTGTGGAACACTCTTTTTTTTGCCTTTTTGGCGTCACGTAGCACGTGATCTATTTACGAGCAGGCAACTGACCAATAATCCCTCGCATACTACCTGAAGGCATCATGTCTGCCAGAACGAGACCCTCGCTATGAATGAAGGAAAGAAGATTACTCTTAAGGGCTCGTTTTTCTTTGTTAGACACAATATTAATGAGAACTAACAGACAGTAATGCCAAGGAAAGTATAGGGGGTGTTATTTGTAGTAATTAGAATATAAATGTGAAGAAAGTAAAGTGGACGAAAAGATAACCTGCCGCCGGCAGGGACCGAACCTGCGACCTTCGAATAACGCGTCCGATGCTCTACCACTGAGCTACGGCGGCGGTCATCTCCCCGTCCACTTTATGGGGTATATATGTGGATTGAAACTTAGGAGTGTCAGTCAGCGCCAGTCGCAGCCATGGCGGCGAGTGTGGAACACTCTTTTTTTTTGCCTTTTTGGCGTCACGTAGCACGTGATCTATTTACGAGCAGGCAACTGACCAATAATCCCTCGCATACTACCTGAAGGCATCATGTCTGCCAGAACGAGACCCTCGCTATGAATGAAGGAAAGAAGATTACTCTTAAGGGCTCGTTTTTCTTTGTTAGACACAATATTAATGAGAACTAACAGACAGTAATGCCAAGGAAAGTATAGGGGTGTTATTTGTAGTAATTAGAATATAAATGTGAAGAAAGTAAAGTGGACGAAAAGATAACCTGCCGCCGGCAGGGACCGAACCTGCGACCTTCGAATAACGCGTCCGATGCTCTACCACTGAGCTACGGCGGCGGTCATCTCCCCGTCCACTTTATGGGGTATATATGTGGATTGAAACTTAGGAGTGTCAGTCAGCGCCAGTCGCAGCCATGGCGGCGAGTGTGGAACACTCTTTTTTTGCCTTTTTGGCGTCACGTAGCACGTGATCTATTTACGAGCAGGCAACTGACCAATAATCCCTCGCATACTACCTGAAGGCATCATGTCTGCCAGAACGAGACCCTCGCTATGAATGAAGGAAAGAAGATTACTCTTAAGGGCTCGTTTTTCTTTGTTAGACACAATATTAATGAGAACTAACAGACAGTAATGCCAAGGAAAGTATAGGGGGTGTTATTTGTAGTAATTAGAATATAAATGTGAAGAAAGTAAAGTGGACGAAAAGATAACCTGCCGCCGGCAGGGACCGAACCTGCGACCTTCGAATAACGCGTCCGATGCTCTACCACTGAGCTACGGCGGCGGTCATCTCCCCGTCCACTTTATGGGGTATATATGTGGATTGAAACTTAGGAGTGTCAGTCAGCGCCAGTCGCAGCCATGGCGGCGAGTGTGGAACACTCTTTTTTTTGCCTTTTTGGCGTCACGTAGCACGTGATCTATTTACGAGCAGGCAACTGACCAATAATCCCTCGCATACTACCTGAAGGCATCATGTCTGCCAGAACGAGACCCTCGCTATGAATGAAGGAAAGAAGATTACTCTTAAGGGCTCGTTTTTCTTTGTTAGACACAATATTAATGAGAACTAACAGACAGTAATGCCAAGGAAAGTATAGGGGGTGTTATTTGTAGTAATTAGAATATAAATGTGAAGAAAGTAAAGTGGACGAAAAGATAACCTGCCGCCGGCAGGGACCGAACCTGCGACCTTCGAATAACGCGTCCGATGCTCTACCACTGAGCTACGGCGGCGGTCATCTCCCCGTCCACTTTATGGGGTATATATGTGGATTGAAACTTAGGAGTGTCAGTCAGCGCCAGTCGCAGCCATGGCGGCGAGTGTGGAACACTCTTTTTTTTGCCTTTTTGGCGTCACGTAGCACGTGATCTATTTACGAGCAGGCAACTGACCAATAATCCCTCGCATACTACCTGAAGGCATCATGTCTGCCAGAACGAGACCCTCGCTATGAATGAAGGAAAGAAGATTACTCTTAAGGGCTCGTTTTTCTTTGTTAGACACAATATTAATGAGAACTAACAGACAGTAATGCCAAGGAAAGTATAGGGGGTGTTATTTGTAGTAATTAGAATATAAATGTGAAGAAAGTAAAGTGGACGAAAAGATAACCTGCCGCCGGCAGGGACCGAACCTGCGACCTTCGAATAACGCGTCCGATGCTCTACCACTGAGCTACGGCGGCGGTCATCTCCCCGTCCACTTTATGGGGTATATATGTGGATTGAAACTTAGGAGTGTCAGTCAGCGCCAGTCGCAGCCATGGCGGCGAGTGTGGAACACTCTTTTTTTTTGCCTTTTTGGCGTCACGTAGCACGTGATCTATTTACGAGCAGGCAACTGACCAATAATCCCTCGCATACTACCTGAAGGCATCATGTCTGCCAGAACGAGACCCTCGCTATGAATGAAAGATTGGTCAGTTGCCTGCTCGTAAATAGATCACGTGCTACGTGACGCCAAAAAGGCAAAAAAAAGAGTGTTCCACACTCGCCGCCATGGCTGCGACTGGCGCTGACTGACACTCCTAAGTTTCAATCCACATATATACCCCATAAAGTGGACGGGGAGATGACCGCCGCCGTAGCTCAGTGGTAGAGCATCGGACGCGTTATTCGAAGGTCGCAGGTTCGGTCCCTGCCGGCGGCAGGTTATCTTTTCGTCCACTTTACTTTCTTCACATTTATATTCTAATTACTACAAATAACATCCCCTATACTTTCCTTGGCATTACTGTCTGTTAGTTCTCATTAATATTGTGTCTAACAAAGAAAAACGAGCCCTTAAGAGTAATCTTCTTTCTTTCATTCATAGCGAGGGTCTCGTTCTGGCAGACATGATGCCTTCAGGTAGTATGCGAGGGATTATTGGTCAGTTGCCTGCTCGTAAATAGATCACGTGCTACGTGACGCCAAAAAGGCAAAAAAAAAAGAGTGTTCCACACTCGCCGCCATGGCTGCGACTGGCGCTGACTGACACTCCTAAGTTTCAATCCACATATATACCCCATAAAGTGGACGGGGAGATGACCGCCGCCGTAGCTCAGTGGTAGAGCATCGGACGCGTTATTCGAAGGTCGCAGGTTCGGTCCCTGCCGGCGGCAGGTTATCTTTTCGTCCACTTTACTTTCTTCACATTTATATTCTAATTACTACAAATAACACCCCCTATACTTTCCTTGGCATTACTGTCTGTTAGTTCTCATTAATATTGTGTCTAACAAAGAAAAACGAGCCCTTAAGAGTAATCTTCTTTCTTCATTCATAGCGAGGGTCTCGTTCTGGCAGACATGATGCCTTCAGGTAGTATGCGAGGGATTATTGGTCAGTTGCCTGCTCGTAAATAGATCACGTGCTACGTGACGCCAAAAGGCAAAAAAAAAGAGTGTTCCACACTCGCCGCCATGGCTGCGACTGGCGCTGACTGACACTCCTAAGTTTCAATCCACATATATACCCCATAAAGTGGACGGGGAGATGACCGCCGCCGTAGCTCAGTGGTAGAGCATCGGACGCGTTATTCGAAGGTCGCAGGTTCGGTCCCTGCCGGCGGCAGGTTATCTTTTCGTCCACTTTACTTTCTTCACATTTATATTCTAATTACTACAAATAACATCCCCTATACTTTCCTTGGCATTACTGTCTGTTAGTTCTCATTAATATTGTGTCTAACAAAGAAAAACGAGCCCTTAAGAGTAATCTTCTTTCTTTCATTCATAGCGAGGGTCTCGTTCTGGCAGACAGGATGCCTTCAGGTAGTATGCGAGGGATTATTGGTCAGTTGCCTGCTCGTAAATAGATCACGTGCTACGTGACGCCAAAAAGGCAAAAAAAAAAAAAAGAGTGTTCCACACTCGCCGCCATGGCTGCGACTGGCGCTGACTGACACTCCTAAGTTTCAATCCACATATATACCCCATAAAGTGGACGGGGAGATGACCGCCGCCGTAGCTCAGTGGTAGAGCATCGGACGCGTTATTCGAAGGTCGCAGGTTCGGTCCCTGCCGGCGGCAGGTTATCTTTTCGTCCACTTTACTTTCTTCACATTTATATTCTAATTACTACAAATAACATCCCCTATATTTTCCTTGGCATTACTGTCTGTTAGTTCTCATTAATATTGTGTCTAACAAAGAAAAACGAGCCCTTAAGAGTAATCTTCTTTCTTTCATTCATAGCGAGGGTCTCGTTCTGGCAGACATGATGCCTTCAGGTAGTATGCGAGGGATTATTGGTCAGTTGCCTGCTCGTAAATAGATCACGTGCTACGTGACGCCAAAAAGGCAAAAAAAAGAGTGTTCCACACTCGCCGCCATGGCTGCGACTGGCGCTGACTGACACTCCTAAGTTTCAATCCACATATATACCCCATAAAGTGGACGGGGAGATGACCGCCGCCGTAGCTCAGTGGTAGAGCATCGGACGCGTTATTCGAAGGTCGCAGGTTCGGTCCCTGCCGGCGGCAGGTTATCTTTTCGTCCACTTTACTTTCTTCACATTTATATTCTAATTACTACAAATAACATCCCCTATACTTTCCTTGGCATTACTGTCTGTTAGTTCTCATTAATATTGTGTCTAACAAAGAAAAACGAGCCCTTAAGAGTAATCTTCTTTCTTTCATTCATAGCGAGGGTCTCGTTCTGGCAGACATGATGCCTTCAGGTAGTATGCGAGGGATTATTGGTCAGTTGCCTGCTCGTAAATAGATCACGTGCTACGTGACGCCAAAAAGGCAAAAAAAAAGAGTGTTCCACACTCGCCGCCATGGCTGCGACTGGCGCTGACTGACACTCCTAAGTTTCAATCCACATATATAGCCCATAAAGTGGACGGGGAGATGACCGCCGCCGTAGCTCAGTGGTAGAGCATCGGACGCGTTATTCGAAGGTCGCAGGTTCGGTCCCTGCCGGCGGCAGGTTATCTTTTCGTCCACTTTACTTTCTTCACATTTATATTCTAATTACTACAAATAACATCCCCTATACTTTCCTTGGCATTACTGTCTGTTAGTTCTCATTAATATTATATAGTGGGGAGCGTGTTGTGCCCAAACCAATACTTGCGGTACGGCCAGTCAGAAAGTCTC
This sequence comes from Rhipicephalus sanguineus, assembly GCF_013339695.2. Taxonomy (NCBI): domain Eukaryota; kingdom Metazoa; phylum Arthropoda; class Arachnida; order Ixodida; family Ixodidae; genus Rhipicephalus; species Rhipicephalus sanguineus. Next base: position 72,597 of record NW_023615486.1, read on the forward strand.
GTATGTATTTGCAAATGCGTTCCCCGCATCCGATATCTCGAAGGCCTTCCAGGACTGCTTCATGAGAGACTCTGTCAAAAGCCTTATTAATGTCTAGCGCTAGTAGGATCCTGTCCAGACTACCCGGTGGAGGATTGAGGACGTCCTCTCTAAGCATGAGGAAGACATCTTGGGTGGAGATGCCTTTCCGAAAACCCACCATAGAGTCTGGCAGCAGGTCGTGTCGCTCTATATGGTGTTCCAGGCGCGTGAGGATGACTCTCTCAAAGAGCTTTCCTAGACACGAGGTAAGGGATATCGGCCTTAGATTCTTCAAGTCCCGGGGCTTGTCTGGTTTTGGAATTAGAACAATAGTTCCCTGCTTCCAGCGTTGCGGTATTCTTCCTTCTGGTGACCAGACTTCTTTGTTAAAGAAGTCTGCGAGCTGTTGAAGGGTTTGGTCGCTTAAATTTCGCAACATTGCGTTGGTTATCCTGTCCGGTCCTGGGGCTGTGTTTTTTCTAAAACTTTGTGCAGCAGCATAAAGCTCCGAAAAACTGATTTCGGCGTCCAAGGCAGGGTTGGCAGGACCTCCATATTGATCGTCGGATTTTATCCCGACGTGTGCCACATTGTTAGTACCAGTGTAGTCTCGTTTTAACTGCGTAAACAACTCGTCCTCCGAACCGTCGTATTCTGCAACAAGTTTGGTAAGGGTATTTGCTGTTGCTGTGCGCGTTCCCGCGGGGTCTAACATGCTGCGTAAAATATTCCAGGTCTTCTTGGTGTCGAGTGTACCTCGCAGAGAGTCGCAAAAGCTATGGCAGTTATTCGTATATAGTGTACTCGCGTACACGTTTGCCGCATCTGTTAATTCCCGAATCCGTTTGCGGAGCGTTCTGTTGTGACGCTGCCTTTTCCAGCGCTTTATGAGGCTGCGACGAGCGTCCCACAAGTGCAGGAGATGTGGGTCGACTGCCGGTGTCCCCTGTGTTGTTTGGACGGTCTTGGTTACTCCCCTTATAAATGTACTTTATAGCTTCCTCCCATTCAGTCGCGTTGGTGGGTGCGCCGTTGTCGAAAGACCAGTCCTGTTGCCGCTCCCGGAACTTATTCCAATCGGTGATTCTTGCTTTGCCCAGCGGTCGGCGCATCTTGCCGGTACAAATTGCGATGCTGATTATATGATGATCGCTCCCAAGGGTCTCTTCAAGTCTTTGCCAGGTGGTGTGTCGGTCAGCGTTAGTGAAGGCGAGGTCCGGTGTTGTGTCACGTTCAACACTGTTCCCTATCCTAGTGGGAGAGTTCGGGAGGTTCATGAGGGTCAGGTTGTGTTGCTCTGTGGCATGGATGAGCCGTCTTCCTTTGGCGGCATCTTTTAAGTACCCCCATTCTGTGTGAGCCGCATTGAAGTCTCCAAGGAGGATGACTGAGTCCCTGTGCGAGGCCTTGGCCATTGCCGCATGCACAAGGCCATAAAAATCCGCTGCTCTTTGCCTCGGTGGACTGTAAACGTTTATGAGAATGCATTTTGGCCTACCTTTCTTGACAGGCCAAATAGTGACGAGTTGGTGCGAAATATTCACCCCAGGAATTTCGCTAGTACTGATCGCAAGATCCTTTCTTCCGTAAGTTACCACGGAGGTATGTGTTTCGCTAGTGTAGCGTGCATATCCCGGAAGGTTTCGCTGTTTTTTTCCGACTTCCTGCAGGCATAGAATATCCGGAGGTACCAGGGCCGACTGCATAAATTGTGTGAGTGTTGCATGTTTGTTAGAAGGGTCCGGCAGTTCCACTGCCATATAGTAAGACTCTCTTGATGTCCAGTGGTTCGGTTAGCCAGAGTAGGTAGAGTTAAATGCGTCTTCCGTGTCTGTCGTGAGGGCTGCCTTTGGTTCCCTTTCATCAGAATCGTGGCCGGCGGAGCGTTTGTATCTGTGGCGAGGGCTTTTGCCTACGCTGGTTGCCTCTACAGTACGCTTGAGGCGCTGAACATCGAAGGCGAAAAGCTGAAGTTGCTGATTCACGTACGTGGTCAACGTGTCTAATTTGGTGTGTAGTTGCTCCAGAGACTGCGATGAGCGCTCTATGTCTGAAGCGTTCGATGTATCTTTCCTCGTTCATTGTTGCGTTAGTGTTGCCATTTGCTGGCGCAGTAGCGCAAGTTCGCTTTTCATGTTATCAAGCGTTTCGCGAAGCTGTTTATTTTCAGCAATAACTTTTTTGTATTCTGGGTGCTGTGTGATCGGTGTGTTATGGCTGGTCGTGCCAGACGCGACCCCCACCCGGCTCACCTCTGGCATAGCTGTGCTCGAAGTCTCCGGATCATGGTGGTGGGCAGGCGTCTCCTTCTTTTTCTGCGGAAGCCGTGGTTGGGCGAACTTCGGCGTAGGCGTCGATGACCCTCCCACAGGGGTTGGAGGAGAGCGCTTCGCCGATTTGGAGTAGGATCTCGACCGGGATCTGCTACAAGACGTGGTGCGTCGCTCCATACTTGTGGTTTTCCCGTTGGCTTCTTCCTCGTCCTCGGTAGAAAACCAACGTGGCTGTCGGGCTGCTTGTGGTCGAGACGTACGCGGTGCTCTAGGCTTTTTTAGCCGCTTGGTACAGCTGCGGTCCCCAGTCGCGTGTGGCCCCCCGCACGAGGCACAGTTCAATTCACAGGGGTGCTGGGGACTGGGGTTTTCCAGTCCACACATCCTACAGATGCGCCGGTCAGGATGAGGGCAGACGTCCGTGCAGTGTCCTCGTACCCTGCACAGCTTGCAAACTTGAACGGTGGCACGGAAGGGATGACAAACAAGTTCTCCTCCGTAGTAATAGACTACCTTGGGGAGAATGGGCCCACTGAAGGTCAAGGTGGCACTCTTCGTGTCTCCAATCATACGTGCTTGTATGAGTTCGACACCATGCGTGCGTACGCGCATGTTTGCGAGGAGGGTTTCTGATGGGGTGTGCTGAGGTATTCCATGCACTACTCCTCTTATTGCCTCTTCTCCAGCGGCTGCGTACACTTTAACGGCGTGTGTATGGCCATTGATCGTCAGGAGTTCAATTCCCCTCGCTGGTTCGCCTCTGAAGATGAGGAGCTGGAATTCGCCGAAGGCCAGGGCAGCCAACAGCGTGATCAACCAGAAAGGGCAACGCTGCAAACCCCTTGGCAAGCTAGCGCCTAGTCCAAGTCATCAGCAACCCGCCAAAGCAGATCCCACTCTCGCCCACGAGGGGGCACCCAACAAGAACGGACATCGCCACTATCACCCGGGGAACCACCGAAGGAGAGGGCCGCCACTCCGTCAACGCCACCACTCGAGTAAGCCGGGCAGCGGCCGCGTCCTCCATGACGAAACCTATCACACAAAATGAGGAGTACAAGAAAATAATAGCTGAAAACAGACAACTTAGAGCAAGTTTGAACTGCATGAGAAACGAACTAGAAGCACTTAAACGCCAAATAACAGCGATCACAGCGCAGGGAGGAACACAAAAGACAAACACACACGGACAACTAGCGAACACACTGGCCACACCACAACACAGACGCAAACCCAGCCCATGGCATTGCCACCTCCACCCACCACACAACAGCTGGAAGGAAAACTGGATAACATGTGCACGCAAACGCAGTTATTCTTTGCTGAGCTTCGAAATCTCAGAAGGTACGTTGCTGATTCTCTCAAAGGTGTCAAGAAAACGCGAATGCGGCGAAACAGTTCTAGTCCGGATAGCAGGGATCCAAAGGTTATCGTAACTACAGACACAGAAGGGCCCTTTGAGAGCCCGTACTCTGCCTAGAACAGCTCGACGTCAAGAGAATCTCGTACTTTGGCGTGGAACTGTCGATCACTACACAACAAACATGCTGCACTAACACAATACATCAAGGCGGCGCTCCACCCACCTGACCTTATTTGCCGTCAGGAGGTGGGTAAGTATAAAATACCTATCCCGGGTTATCGCTTTTACAGCGATCCGAACTGCCCAGAAGTCGCAACATTGGCGCGCAAAGACCTAGCTACCACTGTCACCAAAGCACCTGGAGTAGAAATCCACCATCAAATAGTTACAATCTGGTCAGTCAAGAAAAATGCCTAATACCTAACGTATATAGTCCCCCTAGAGATCATATGGCCGATTTCTCTGCAATTCTAAGTATCCACATTGATCTCAACGAAAGGTGGTTCAATGTTCCTCAGGGACGTCAACCCCTGGCACTCTCAATGGGGATATAAACGAGACACGACCAATGGTTTTAACTTATTAAGCGCGACTCAGCCCCACGAACTCTTGCTGATCAAACAGACAGGCATCCCTTCTAAAATGTGAAACAGCGTTGCGCGGACACCACGCCTGATCTTATTTTGTCAACAATGAGAGGGGTGTAACATGGTGTAACCTGGTGTAACCTGGAGGAGACACTAGGTAGTGATCACTACCTCTTATGTATCTCTATAAACAGTGCCAAGGTTCAACAACCTCTAGGGGTAGCCAGGCTCACAGATTGGCAGATGTACAGAGAACACCAACAACTATAGTCGGGTACAACTTTAGAAAAAATGAGAGGCCCCGCCCATATGACCGAAGCGCGGCAGCCGATTGCCTCCGCGGCAAAGAAATAGTCCCGCTTCTTCTCCTTGAGCGGAGGCACCGGCCGTCCGGCTCGTGACGTCAGTCTAGAGCGCGCGCCCATTGGTGGAAGCGCGTGTGCATCCGCCTTTGAGGTGCAAATGCCGCTTTTTTCTAAAGTTGTACCCGACTATAGGTGCCTTCTCGCCACCAGTCACCGCACAGTGTTGGATAACGTTTGTCCGGGAAATCTACGCTGCCACCACAAGAGAGATCCAGACCACACCAAAAACACCGGCAATAGACAGTCATCTTTCTCGCCTCTGAAAAGCTCGCAGAAGCCTCACCAAGCGCTGGAAACGGCAGCGGCACAATCGCATACTTACACACTGAATATTCCCGCTGGCAGAAAAGGCTAACACCTATGTGAAAGAGCTAAATACTCACAACTGGAGCAGTTTCTGCGACTCCCTCAGAGGAACCCTAAGCACAAAGAAAGCTTTGGGCCATTCTTCGCTGCATGTTAGATCCAACTAGCACACGCAGCGAGACAGCAAATGTCATGCGACGAAATATCGGCGAATACCAAGGCTCGGAGGAGGAGCTCATCGAACACATAAAAAACATGTACACCGGGGAGGAACAGGCAGCCCCACCCGTTGCGAGAGAATAACAAGGAGAAGAGAAGTCGAGCTTGGATGCCCCGATCACATTCTCCGAGCTCTACGCAGCAGCCCAGACTTTCAAGAGAAACACGGCACCCGGACCGGACCAAGTCACGAACGCTATGCTATGCAGCCTCAGTGACGCAGCCCTGAAACAAGTTGTCGACTTTTTGAATGATACGGTATGGAAAACTGGTGGGAGACTGCCATCTGAATAGAAGGCGGCAAATATTGTGCTCATACAAAAACCAGGAAGGGCGCGTGAGCTCAATCATCTGAGGCCCATATCGCTCACGCTGTGCATCGGCAAGCTATTCGAACGCGTAATTCTAACCCAGCTTGAAGCCATACTCAGAAGAAAATAACCGCCTTCCTGACTCTATGTTCGGCTTCCGCAGAGGAATCTCCGCACAGGACGTATTCCTTCTGCTGAAAGATGAGGTTCTCGACCCTCCACCAGGCACTTTGGATAGAATCGTACTTGCACTCAACGTCCAAAAGGCCTTTGATAACATCTCCCACACCACAATACCGGAGGGATTACGCGATGTTGGTTGTGGGGAGAGGGTTTTTCACTATGTTCAAGATTTCCTGACCAACCGAACGGCGCAAATACGACTCCGTTCAGCGCGTTCTGCACCGTATCGCCTGCCGGATAAAGGCACACGTCAAGCATCCATATCTTCACCAATACTTTTCGACATCATCATCATCATCATCATCATCATCAGCCTGTCTACGCCCACTGCAGGGCAAAGGCCTCTCCCATGTTCCGCCAATCAACCCGGTCCTGTGCTTTCTGCTGCCACGTTATACCTGCAAACTTCTTAATCTCATCTACCCACCTAATTTTCTGTCTCCCCCTCACGCGTTTGCCATCTCTTGGAATGCAGTCGGTTACCCTTAATGACCACAGGTTATCCTGCCGACGTGCTACGTGCCCGGCCCATATCCATTTCTTCTTCTTGATTTCAACTATGATGTCCTTAACCCCCGTTTGTTCCCTGACCCACTCTGCTCTCTTCCTGTCTCTTAAGGTTACACCTATCATTTTCCTTTCCATCGCTCGCTGCGTCGTCCTCAATTTAAGTTGAACCCTCTTTGTAAGTCTCCAGGTTTCTGCTCCGTAGGTAAGTGCCGGTAAGATGCAGCTGTTCTATACCTTCCTCTTGAGGGATAGTGGTAGATTACCATTCATGATTTGATAATGCTTGCCGAATGAGCCCCAACCCATCCTTATTCTTCTAGTTATTTCACTCTCATGGTTCGGCTCCGCGGTTACTACCTGTCCTAAGTAGACGTACTCCTTTACAACTTCCAATGTCTCGCCACCTATCGCAAAGCGCTGTTCTCTGCCAAGATTGTTCCACATTACTTTAGTTTTATGCATATTAATTTTCAGACCTACTCTTCTACTCTCCGTATGCGACATCGTATTCGACATCGGACTACGTAAAATAGCCGTAGACTTGCAGAAGGACCAAGACCTTGGCTGCGCCATATATGCGGATGATATTGCGCTCTGGGCATCTAAAGGCTCATACGGCAATCGAGAAGATGCACTTCAACGGGTCATCAACACCATTGAAACTTACATGAGGCGAGCTGCCATGAAGTGCGATGCAGCCAAATCGGCGTACATTCACATCAGACCCCGGCATATCCGCGCAACCAGCGTTCCGGAGCTGCAGCTCACCTTGGAGGGAGAGCCGATCAAGGAGGTCCTTGGAGCCGATCAAGCGGGTATCCCACCTGCGCGTACTTGGAATGCGCTTACAAGAAACAGGCAGCGTAAGCATAGCGCTCTCTAATCTCAGACGCACGGTCCGGAGCGTAAAGGGGCTTATTCGCAGCGTTGCCCGTAGCCGAGAGGGTATGACTGAAGAAGACACTATGCAATTAGTTGACGCATTTGTTATTAGTCGCATTACATATGTCATGCCTTTCCAAACTACGCGGCGTCACGAAATCTAACAAGTAGACGAACTAATCAGGATCGCCTGTAAAGGTGCGCTCGACCTGCCTGAGAACACAAGCACGGTCCGACTGCATGAATTGGGCATGGCAAATACGTAAGAGGAATATGCAGCAGCCACGCTAATGGCTCAGCGTGAACGACTTAACCGGACTCCTCAGGGCCGTTCGGTCTTACAGAAATTACACTACCCACTTTCGCCACAGTTCTGCGGTGATGAAACCACGCTACTACCATCTGAACTCCGAGAGAGGATTCACCTGGTCCGATCCCTCATCACATGCGCCCAATCCATCACGCTACACGGAGACGCGCCCGGGCGGTCACCTTACAAAAGTGGTGGGACGATCCTAATACGTACTTTACAGACGCGAGTCCCTACCATCGAAGCGCACATATGGTCCCTGTTTTCGCTGCAGTTGTGACTAACCAAGGGCGAACAACCACTGCAGTGTCCATTCGCACGAGATCAATTGTAACGGCCGAAACCGCGGCCATAGCTTTGGCCTACGCGCAGCAGAGGCCAGGGGCGAATCGGCATTTATTCTGACGGACTCACAGGACGCCTGCCGTCTTTTTTCTTGGCGGGGTCTTACCGGACGGCGTATTACGCATACTGGGGACGGCTCTCACAATGGATCATGGTGTGAGTTGGTGCCAGGCGCACTCAGGAGTTGAGGGGAACGAACGGGCGGACCATTTGGCTCGAGGCATGACATTCCGAGCCGTGGACCACATCACCCGGATGGACACTCCGACACCTGGTGCGCCAAGAGAAATCCTCGAATTTCAGACTAGGTAGGCGAAATAATGCTCCCCCTCATCCTAACCTAAACAGGAGACAAGCACGGGACTGGCGTCGCCTGCAAACAAACACTTTCCCACATTTACACAGGTTACACAGAATGTACCCTCACAGATACAACAAATGTCCGTAGTGCGAAGCAACACCGACATTAGAGCGCATTACATATCAGTGCACACAACGTCCGGAGGCTACCATCTCGCCTCCGTTGAACAACCATTCCCCGAATTGGTCGTGAGAGGCGCGGCTCGCGGAACTGGAAATGGGAAGCCAAGCGACGACCCTTGACTAGGCCCGGCGAGCCGCTGTCGCCAGTGGGGCCCTGGAAGATGTGCACCACCCACCCTAAACATTGCAAGCCCTGATATGAATAAATGTTCTTCTTTGTCGTCTGCTGACCCTCCTCGTGAGGGTTCTCCTGACATCCGCTTGGTGGCGTGACAGTTTATGGTCATTTAGAGTGCCTCGATGCGCGCGCCCCCGCTTAGAGTGGTGTCAGCTTTTGAAAGGGCAGGTGCCGCCTCTTCGGCCTTGGCGGCAGCGTGGCCGCCATTTTGAATCCCCCGCCCGGACTCTTGTGCGTGGCGCGCGTGCAGTTTTTAGGTCGGCGCTCGTTTCCCTCCAGTTTTATGCGCTCGCTACCGTCACCATGGCCGGGTGTTGCGTGCCGCAGTGCACCAGTCATTCCAGAAACGCTGGGAGCTGTATCGTTTTAGAAGATACGAGGTTTCTTTGGACAGTAAAAATCAAACGTGACAAGCGGCATCCGAAGAACACATTATGCTCTTGCAGCGTAAGTTTCCGGCCGGTATTTCGAATGCACATGCAAGGGTAACTTCTGGCGGTGTTAACCTTGCGTAATAAATGGACAAACTGATATCAGCTACATGCTTAAAATGCTTTGGTTCACGTGTGCATGAATCCTGCATTTTTCTTCGCAAACATTCCTTACTGCACTTGGTTGGTCCTGTATCTGCCTTTGATTTTTGCTTTCGCTATTTTTGTGATTTGAAATGTATCATGGAATATATTATGCGTGTTTGTCTGCAGATCAAATCCTTCTTTTTTCCAAATAATAATTATTTGTGAGAATTTACGTCCCAAGAATCCCATATGATTACGAGAGGCGCCGTATATAGTGGAAGGCTCCCGAAAGTTTGACCATCTGTTGTTCTTTAACGTACACCTAAATCTAAGCACGCGGGCCTCTTTCATTTCACCTCCATCGAAATGGGACCGCTGCGGCCGGGATTCGATCCCGCAACCTTCGAGTCACCAGTCAAGCGCCATAACCAAAACCACGGCGGGTTCTTGTTTTTTATATTCCTTTCCGTGTTTCAAGTACGCCTTCTGTGCTGGTTTGATGCCCATGTATGTGTGTGTGTGCAGTTAAATGTTTTTTATCCTTCCCTGTTTCTGTGTTTCAAGGTTACATTTTCGTCCTATCTTAAATAATTAGGCAGTTCCTGTTTTTTTAATCATTTACGATCACTGTGAATCGACTAGTGGCAGTTGTGTTTTATTGTGTAATTTGCGTTTTATTTGTGTAATTGCTTCTGTCAGCGCAGCATTAACGCGCACAAATAAATGGTCTGTATACTGTATATTAACGCGCGCGCGCACGCACACACACACACACACACACACACACACACACACACACACACACACACACACACACACACACACACACACACATTTTATTTCTTTGAGCAAACATAATTTACTTATTTATTAATAATGTAAGCCCTAAATGCTCATACAGGAATGTGCATACAAAGAGTTCTCGCGAAGCGTCTATACAAAGAAGACGCATGAAAACAACAAGAAGACGGGGAAGCATTGTGTACAGTAGACACGCTAATGTCAGTAAAAAAATACAAGAAATAAAATCAAGTTGTACAATGAATACGTCATGAAAAACCAGGTAATGAAATAAAAACTCACAGGGTCCCTTATGCGTTCGCTTAAGACGAATCGAAAGCGAAAGCCATCTTGTTAGTTTTTTGCGCCCCTAGCGCGGTTTTGCATTGCCTCCATGATTGGAGGCACGTCACCTGGTTTGGCACTGCCTCCGTGATCTGCCCACTTTTGACCAAGCTATGATGTCATGTGATAACGGCATCATATGACGTCACGCCAAAATTTGTGAAGCCATGATGACGTCATGTGGTGACGTCATCACGTGACGATGACTTTTTGCATCCCCCGTCCCCGACGTCGTAGTATGCTGACGCCGTAGACGCGGGACGCCGACGGTCAAATTTCGCGTTTGATGAGGCATTTAATACTTTCGCCTTAAAAAATACGTCCGCCATGGTGGTATAGTGGTGACGGAGCTCGGCTGCTGACCCGAAAGTCATGTGTTCGATTCCGGCCGCGGCGGTCGCATTTAGGTGGAGGCGAAATGCTATAAAGAACACCAGATGGTCAAAATTCATGGTGCCCTCCACTACGGCGTCCCTCATAATCATATCATGGTTCTGGCAAGGAAAACCCCAAATATTATCATTAATAAAAGAGACAAATAAACGACGCCCTGCATCTGCCGCACAAAGTGTAAAACAGCATTTGAAACGCTCAATAAAATGTGCATGCAATGGGGCATGCGAGAAAACCTGCAGATACAGAAAAATAAGGAAAAACGCACTGATACTGCGCGCATGCAAAGTTTTACGGCATACTACTCAACAACGTATTCACCGTTTTGATAAGGACTCAAGGTGCAACTCGAGTGCCGATACAGTAGCGGCTACAGATTGCGAGCAAGAAATGTCAGCAATAATAATGATAAAGAAGCTTTCGTTTCATTTTAGCAGGATATTCGCACCGTACTGCCCCTCGGTCCTTTATTGTGTGTACAATATGTATGATGCCATTTATAATAAACGAGTAAATTGTTTGCAAACTTAGCAAAATGAGCCACCTTAATCGCGCTTAGGTATAGCTTCGCAACACTAAATTGTGTTTGTTCAGATACATATACTGCTGCTGCTGACATGTACACAAATAGTTTAAACGATAATTATTTGTGTATATGGAATGCAGAGCTTACGAGAAAATTAAGTAAGGCTATAGACTTTGTCGTTTCCGGCGTAAGAAGGAGGATTTGTTTTCAACAAAGCAGAGTGTACGTCTACCTCTAGGCTCTAGCGCATAACACATCCACAGGCCGTCAGCTTGTATGAATTACATGCTTCGTTAATAAACATTTAGGCAACAACAGCAATAAAAGCTGCCCAAGCTTCAAAAAAGAAAAGAAAAAAGAGAAAGCTCACTAGCGTGCACTTATTTCCGGACGTATCCGCGCACCGCAAGCGCTTTGTGTAGCGCGTTTCGCATGCTGCCGAGCTGCGGCGGGATTCGCAATGGCGGCTGTCGTAGCAGACGACGCGCCTGTCCTCACCCTCAGCGGAGCGCGCGGGCATCAAGGCACCCTATGGTCATTGCGAATACGTCCTAACAATTCTTGGTATGTTTGCGGGGAAAGTGGCCCATGCATCAAACTCGCAAACTCTGATAAAGACAAGGGCGATAATTTTGCGTCAACACAATTTCGTTCCCCATGTATTCAATAGTTTGAAATAAAATACTGCGCTTCTCACGCAAAGAGTCTTTGCTGCTTTTTCTAATCGAAAACACTTTTAGTTTGAATGCATAGTTGTAAGAAAAATTTCCTGAGAAGGCTGTGCCACTGTTGTTCCTGATAGGAAAGACCATTCTGTCAGTGCACCCTATGAATTGGCTCCATTGAATGGTCGCGTACGTTGCCCCTCTCGACTGCACAATCTTGCGTGTAGTAGAGTCAATTGCTCTAGATTGTTGACAATTTCTTTTCTGAACGCGCAGTATACGCGAAGCATCGACGCTATGCAGGCGACATTCTTAGCTTGTTAGAGCCAAGGAGGCTTTAAAAAAAAATCACAGCATATCCACGGGGTGAATGATGATGAGTGGGGCGAAGCTACGGAGGGAATCATCTGTAAACCGTGAAACTCTTCCGTGAAATGCGCCCAGTACATAATATAAAGAGTGTGAAACATCGTGTATATATTAAACATCAAACTTTTATTGTACTGTTGGTTTACGTGGTCCCTTCATTATCACTTGTGATCGGTGAAATGCAAGGAAGAAGTCCGCTCCCGAGCGAAAGAGCGACCGCATTCCCCGCTCGCCCTGTGCGAATTAAAGGCAAGGCTAGAGGGAAGACAGGACGCGCGTTCCACGACGCGAGGTCGGTAGCATGCCCAACGAAAGCCAACGGAACGCGATCGTGCAAGTGCTCCGGCTTCGCATCGCCTCATGGTTCCATTTAGCGTCCCAAAACCAAACATATTGCTCAAGGTGTGCCTTGCGTTTTCGTAGAAATAATTTCTTTATCATGTACATTAAGACGAAAAGTTGAAAGCTCACTAGAGTGTATCGCCCGCAAAGTATGTCTTTTAGTGTGATTTAACTCTCGTACGGCAGGGTCCTCGCGCCGTTGCCGGTCCACCTCGCCCGTTGACGATCGGGCGAGGTGGCTACATGCAACTACTACTACTACACTTTAAGAAAAACATCTGGCGTTCTTTCGTTCTGCTTTTACAAAACATCTGGCGTCTTTCGTTGGTTTATTTCATCAATCAACGGCGTTTTGAACAAAATTTTTATTGTTTAATCACGCACAGGAGAAATCTCACCAGGCACTACCTTGGAGGTAAGCAATGGCTGCTAATGGCAATGAGAGACAGAAGAAGTCGGCTTTTAGCTAACACTTACACTTCTACTTCTACTAACGTTTCCTACTGGAACATGCCAATGGCTGCTAATGGGGAATGAGAGACAGAAGAATTCGGCTTTTAGTTTACGCGCACGCTGCGAATTTTTTATTGTTCAAGAACGCACAGGAGAAATCTCCCACCGGCACCACCTTGGAGGTCAAAGCGTAAGACTTGTTACTCACTACTACGACCACGACGAATACGAGGGACGAACGGGTGCCGCCTTAAGGAGCTTCGCCCCTAAAATTACACCATCTCCCGCTAAAGGGGACCATGAGGCGATGCGAAGCCGGAGCACTTGCACGATCGCGTTCCGTCGGCGTTCGTTGGGCATGCTACCGACCTCGCGTCGTGGAACGCGAAGAGGGACGCTACGCGCGTCGTATCTTCCATCTAGCCTGGCCGTTAATTCTCACAGGGCGAGCGGGGAACGCGGTCGACAGGCGGGCGAGAGGGGGCAGCGTAGAAGAGGAGAGAGAAGGGGAGGGGACGCGCATGCGCTCGAGCTCATCGCGGCGTTGCGCAGGAGAGAATTTCGGCATGTCTAGCCCGCGTTTCAGAGGAAGAGTGGAAAGGGAAAGTGGAGAGGGAAAGTGGTGAGGGAAAGTGGGGAGGGGTAGGGGCGAGGGAAAGTGGGGAGGGAAAGTGGAGAGGGGAAGGGGGAGGGAAAGTGGAGAGGGGTAGGTGAGAGGGAAAGTGGAGAGGGGAAGGGAAGAGGGTGAGTAGAGAGGAGGTGTGTGGAGAGGGTATGCGCATGCGCAGTGAGGGTGGTCACGCCGCACACCACCACCACCACCACCACCGGATTGAGCTCCGCCTTAAGATACTCCGCATCTAAAATTCTGGAGTGGAAGCTCTCGCAACAGCTTGCCAGCGCAAGTGAAGCCAGCTTTTGCCCACCAAAGAGCTCGGAAAAATGCTCTTTTCTGGTGGTGCCTACTTAGAGATCAAATGGCTTCGATCTGTTAATTTAAATACTACGTTAATGATAGAATAAAATATCGTTGTGGCCGACAAAAGTAACCCGTCGAGTGGAGTATTGGCTATTGATCTCCAATAAAATTTGCCATGGCTTTAAGGCTTTTTTACGAAAACTAGTAACATGAAGACACACTTGCAGCAGTATCTGACCCCTAAAAATTGCCATGTTAAACTTGTCTGGCGTGCGTCAAAAACGCTCGCTTTCCTTCGCCAAACGCCGATGGTTTAATGTGCCCCTACTAAGATGGCGGGCGCAGCCGCCATCTTTTGGTGGGCACGGCTTCACTATTGCGCAATAATCGCCACTCTAGCAATTTGCGTTAGAGCAAATGCTTGCTCTAACGCAAGCATTTTACAGCGGAACTGTTAAACGCTTGTTCCCGGCCGTTCGCTGAGCGCATAGACCGACAAAGGCCTGAGGTCAAAGCCTTGTAAACATGGTCATCACGAGCGAAAGGAATGTTTGTCTTGGTTGTGCAAAAACTATGCGCGTTAAAGCTCGCCGTTATGGCTGATCTCATGGCGGGTCTCTGTGTTTCTGAATAATAATAATTGTGAGGTTTTACGTCCCAAAACCACGATATGATTATGAGGAACGCCGTTGTGGAGGGCTCCGAAAATTTTGAACATCTGGTGTTCTTTAACGTCAAACTAAATCTAAGTACACGGGTCTAACATTTTGCCTCCCTCGAAATGCGGCCGCCGTAGCAGAGCTTCGATCCCGCGACCTTCGGGTTCTCTGTATTTATTGAATGCTGACGAAAACGATCTCATGGTCCGCGAAGTAAGCGCTAATGTGGCCTCCCTTTGCTTCTCAGTTTCCGTAGGCAACATTGTCTTTGCTTGAGATTTCGCAGCCTACCGTCTAGTTCTATATACTGGACGACTAGATTTAGCCTTTCGCTTGCTCTGAAGCGCATGCACAGCCTGCCCAGCCAGCGCGCCATCCATGACGAGACTGAGCGACCAAGCGCCGGAGATGTCGAAATTTAGTTGCGGCGCAGAGCTGTGCTGTCATGAGTAAAGGTGCACGGGGCGCATGCCGGACGGCGGAATGCGTCGATGGTGTGCGGAGAATGGAAAAGTACTCGATGGTGTGCACTCTCGCCACGTCCACGCACGCCATTGGCCGGGGAAAGGCGCGTGCCACGCGTCCCGAGCCGTGGAGAAAGACCACAGGACAGGAGAAAGTGATTGTTCGGTGGAGTTGGAGAAGAGCAAGGTGGTGCAAGCCAGCGTCCCACCCGCGACTGGAACAGCAGGACCCAGTTCTGGAGGCAGCGTCGCGATAGGGCCAGGAGGGTGGCCTTCGACCTTGGTGTCTACCGAGCGAGGCTCCCCGGACTTGCGGCAGCCTCATCGTAGCAGTTCTCGTGGCACCTGCGGCACTACCCCAGCTCGACAAGAAGATGGCAGCCCACCGACAATCCCCGGAGAGCCACGTCGACAGTTTGCTCTAGTGGCACTGACGAGAGGCCAAGGGTTAGGCCTAACCGGGCGAGACCGACGATGTCGACGAAAGACCGAAGTATCGGCAATGAAGTCGACCATTGAGGATGCGGACCGACGACGACGACTCTAAGACGTTGACAGGAGCTGCGACGACAGGACAGAGCGTCGACTTTGGCACCGAGGCACCGAATCGAGGCAGTGAACAACACGCAGTAAGACCGTTCGATTCGTAGAGCGACACACTGAGACGCCATAGTGGCCATACGCTCGAGTTAGGGTGCGCTAAGCATAGCTTGATTTGTGTGTGATTCTTGCACAGCTTAGGAGTTCCTAATGTTATTTTTTTTGTTGTAAAGTTTTAAAGGGACCGACAACTGATTTTTCCCAACCCAGTTTTTTATGGCGCGACAGGAAGCTCACCCTTCGTAGCGTTTGTAGCTGCAGTGGTTTATCCGAAAAGCACGTAGTTATTTTATAAGCAGTATTTTTCGATCTGAAAGGCTCCAAACACGCATGGAGGCTTGCTCCAGCAACGCTGAGAATTGATAGCGATGCCGCTAGCCCTTGTGAAAGCTGTCGTTGTTCTCCTTTCGCAGGAGTTACTGTAACTATGCTTAACCACCTTTAATTTGAGCTTTCAAACCATTTTTGAAAATAGCAAGCTGTTACAATGAGATGTGTGGCTTTATACACCTTCCCGGTATTTGTACAGCGTTGTGTGCGCCTGCGCTCAAGGTTGCCTGCGCCTGTGTCATGGATGGCGTGTCCTGGCGTCGTTACTCTCTCGATGCACGAGCCAAGCCAAGTAATCGAAAACGTAACTGTGCATATGCACGGCCGCACCGAGTAGCAGCGCGCGTCATTTCTGAGACGAAGTGTAGGTAGCAAAACTATGTCGCTCCAAAATCTTAGCGACCTGGAAACTTCGTGCACGGTTGCATGAGCGCGCTGAAAAGTCGCTCAAGACGCGCTGACGAGCATGGGATCATTACGTCACGCGAAGGCAGCGCCACTTTAATGCATACTACTAACGCAGGACCATATGTACATTATTATGGAGTAAAACCTTTTAATATAAAGAAACGAACAATATTTCAATACTAACAAAAAAATCGTCGACCGCGTACAGCAATCAACGGTCACGTGGCCGTCTTCATCGGATCATTCATGTTTTTGCTGCCAGAGGCGCCACAGGTCATTTTTTGCGACATTCAATTAAGAAATAAAAATATAAATCCGTCTCTCACGAAAAAAACAGGGTTGGTTTGAGTCAGTGCAACGGACAATCTTTACATCAGTGGAGTTAACTCATTTCATATTCTGGGCAGTTGTCGGTCCCTTTAAGTGGGTGTGAAGTTTGTTTGCAGTGTTTTGTCAGATAAAGTGTTTGACGTGCCACCACGGTCTCCCGCTCTCTCTTTCTCCCAACTCCATACCGCATTGCAAGCGCTCCCGAGATACGTGACATGCGCACGATTCTACAGCGGAGTCACACGCGTTTGATAATCGAAAGGCGGGCCTTGTTCGTTTCGCTCTTTCCTTCGCTACGCTCCGTACATAGGCCTGTCTCTTCATATTTTCCAGTGTTCCGCCTCGCCGTGCGAGGAGAAAGAGTAGGGAGGAAGCGCACTTGACAGCACACAAACAGCTTCTCGTTCGTCCATTCGACATCATATGTTGCTCGCGACATCAATTAATCGGACAGGTGACGTCAGTGTGGCCACCGGGGATAGCGGAAAGGGAAGAGGTGCACGCCAGCGTCTGTTCGCGGCTGGCCTTCGCCTGGTCACGTGGTAAAGCAGCGGCGAGGCTCCGAGCGAGCGCAGCTGCGACGCCTCTCCTTAGCGGATCACATGGCGTGACTTCACTTGCCCTCCGGCGGCTCATTGTCATTGCGACTCGATGAATGACCCAGGGAGGCATGGCGGAAAGAAAAGGAAAGGAGGTGGCATTACGTCACGCAGCCAGCGTTGGCAAGCCAACCCGTTTTGAAGCCAGCCGTGTCGGCCCAACACGTGACCTTCTGCGTAAAGATAACGCAAGAAATGAGATGTGCTGAGACATCGGGGTATGGCGCCCGGTAACCTTAAGTCGAAGCGTGCTTCTTCGTCGTGGGTCGCCCGGATCCCTGTGGAGGTTCAACAACAGAAGTCAGCCGGGGTTACTAAGACCTGCCGCACGCTCTGACGTTTAGATTGTGGCGATGAGCGACCTCACAGACCGGCGAAGTCTCGGCCTTACCAGAGAGAGAGCGAGCCCGACACGACCGCCTTGATCAGAAGTATTTTAATCTCTATTCTTTCGAACACCAGCGCGCGCAGGCCCGTGGCAGCGGCACCTGCCTCGTGCAAGAGCGAGCGTCTCCGTCCTCTTCTTTGCGACGCCGATGCTGCTGCCGCTACAGAGGCCCCCCCCCCCCCTGGAGAGGAGGAAAGTCCGACGAGCGATCATAACTCCAGGTGACACGGGAAGTCTTGGGTGTCGCATGAGAAGGCAGCGATCCGGGACGCAGTAGCGTTGCGTCGCACGATGGTGTGGCCGATGGCAACGTTGCTTCGAAAGAGGCAGGCTTGATACGTTCGAGAGCAATTGTGTCGGCCCGGCCGTTGACGTTGACGACGAATGTCGACGGACGACGCTCCAGAACTCGATACGGCCCGGAGTAGTGCGGCTGCAAAGGCTTCCGCACAGCACAGTTGCGCACGAAAACGTGTGTAGCAGAGGTGAGCTGCGGAGACACGTAAGGAGCTCTCGATTCGTGCGGGCGTGTAGGCACGGGGCGTAACTGCTGGAAGATGTTTTGCAGGTCGGACACGTAGTCTCCGGCTAATGGCACAGGTGTTTTGGCGGGGGCTTCGAAGAAGTCGCATGGCAGGCGTAGCGAACTGCCGTAGACCAACTCGGCTCATGAACAGCCCAGATCGCTTTTGATGGCAGTTCTAATGCCAAGCAAAACGAGTGGCAGTTGAACGACCCACTTCTCTGGTGATCCTTGTGCCATGAGGGAGGACTTTAGATGCCTGTGGAAACGTTCGACCAGCCCATTGGTTTGTGGGTGGTAAGAGGTCGTGCGGAGGCGTGTCGTTCCTAGAAGCTTGAGGAGTTCGCTGAAGAGCGCCGAATCAAACTGCCGACCGCGATCGGTGACTATGGTAGATGGGCAGCCGAACCTCGCAATCCATGTCGACACGAAGGCTGCTGCAACTGTGGGCGCTGATATGTCAGCGATGGGTGTGGCTTCTGGCCATCGTGTGTAGCGGTCGATGCATGTCAGTATGTAACTGTAGCCCTTAAAAGGTGGGAGAGGGCCGACCAGGTCCAAGTGCACGGTGTCAAAACGCGCGTCCGGTGGAAGGAAGGACTTCGCAGGTGGAATAGGATGGCACTGGATCTTGGAGCGTTGACACGGCAAACAACAGCGCACCCAGTCGCGAACTTGGGCGTTTAGCTGAGGCCAAACGTAGCGACTGGAAATGAGCTTCTGTGTAGCGCGAATTCCGGGATGCGACAGACTGTGTACAGTATCGAACAGGCATCTGCGAAGCGGTTCCGGGATGAAAGGTCGGGGTGTGCCGGTAGAAGTATCACACACTACCGATGTACCATCTGAAGTCAAAACGACGCCCTCCAGCTTCAGGGACGTTGACGAATTTCGGAGGGTACGTAGCTCGGTGTCGTCACGCTGGTGAGTAGCGAGTAGGCCGACGTCGATAATGAAAGGCTCTGCAGTTGCTGTGGAGACTGCATCGACGCGGCTCAGAAACTCCGAGATGTAGGAGAGATGTCGACTCTCGCGAGGCGAGTAGTAGGACGCAGGTCGGTTCATCGCGTGCACAAGGGGCTTATGGTCGGTCAGGACGCTAAACTGACGACCTTCTAGGAAGTGCCGGAAGTGTCGAACAGCCAAGTACACGGCGAGTAGCTCGCAGCCGAAAACGCTGTAACGGCTCTGTGCAGGCTTCAGCTTCTTTGAAAAGAAAGCGAGCGGATGCCATGTACCATTGATGAATTCTTGCAAAACGGCGCCGACAGCGTTGTTCGAGGCGTCTGTCATGATAGCAGTCGGTGCATCTGGTTTCGGATGTTTCAGGAGTGTTGCACTGGCGAGGGCACTCTTGACTCTTGTGAACGCGTGGGCGGCTTCTTCAGTCCACTGAAGCGCTTGGTTCCTTTTGGAGTTGAGAAGACCGTCTAGAGGGGCGACCAGTCGTGCACAATCGGGTATAAACCGTCGATAGAAATTGACGAACCCGAGAAATTGTCGAAGTTTGGTCATCGTTGTCGGCTGTGGAAAATCTTCGACGACGCGAATCTTGGACGGCAGTGGTCGAATGCCGTTCGCGTCGACTACGTGTCCAAGGAACTCGAGTTCCTGTCGACCAAATTCACTTTTGGCGGCGTTGATGACGATTCCGCGGCTGGCGAGGTGGGAGAATAACAACCGCAGGTGTTGAATATGTTCTTCAGCGGAAGGACTTGCGACAAGGAGATCGTCGATATAGGCAAAGACGAATGGCAAGCCTCGGGTGACGGAGTCGATGAAACGCTGGAACGAATGGCCAGCGTTCCGTAGGCCGAAGGGCGTGCGGAGGAATTCAAAAAGACCGAAAGGTGTGGTGATGGCGGTCTTCGGGATGTCTTCTTCGGCGACTGGCAGTTGATGATAGGCGCGAACAAGATCGATCTTAGAAAAGATCGTCGCACCGTGCAGTGCTACCGTGAAGTCCTGGATATTCGGAAGTGGGTAGCGATCAGGAACCGTGATGTTGTTGAGCGCCCGGTAATCGCCACATGGACGCCAATCCCCAGACTTCTTCGGCACCATATGAAGCGGAGACGCCCAGTTGCTAGAAGAAGGTCGGATGATCCCGAGTGCGAGCATGTGCTCGAACTCCGCGCGGGCAACCTTGAGTTTCTCAGGGGACAAACGCCGAGGTCGAAAATAAACCGGAGGGCCGGAGGTGACGATGTGATGACAAACGTCGTGTTGGACCAGTTGCGTCCAGTCCGGCTGGCGCGTCAAAGTGGAAAACTCACGGAGGAGCTCGGCGAAAGGTTCTTCCAGCATAGAAGATATGGGCGCGATCGGTGATATGGTTGTTGCAAGGGAGCCGGTAACGGTCAGGTGGGTAAGAGAGTCGATAAGACGACGGTGTTTCACGTCGACAAGGAGCCCATAGTGGTGCAGGAAATCAGCTCCGATGAGGGCGCGTCGGACATCTGCAACCAGGAAAATCCAGCGAAACGCTCGTCGGAGGCCAAGATTGAGCATGACGGAGCGTGATGCGTAGACTGGAATCCTGGTACCGTTGACAGCTTGCAAAAACGACACAGGTGTCGTTTTTCGGTCGGAGCGTTGCGCAGGAATAATGCTTACGTCTGCACCAGTGTCGACTAGGAAACGTTGTCCTGTGGCTCTGTCCGTGAGGTAGAAGAGGCGACTTGTGTGCTGGGCCGGACCGCTGGTCACCGTCAGAGGTCGGCCGGCCTGTTTCCCTGCCACGCACAAGGACGGCGGCAGTGACGAGCGTCGTTTCCAAAACGGCGATGGTAGTAGCAGATGCCAGGCGTTGGTGACGCGTCACGACTAGTGGTTGTGCGTCTCGGCTTGCTGGAACTTCGGTGGCGTGAACGGTGAGGTGACGCGCGGCGATGTTCTGCTGCAGAGACGATGCGTTCGAGACGCTCACACAGGGCGTCGAGCGGTGACTGGGCTGTCGAAGAAGACGGAAGAGTTCGCAGTGTGGTGGTACTCTCACCAGTCGACGGTGTCGTGGCTGCGATGGCTGGCGTGGCTACTTCCATCACCTTGTCGGCCAACGCGGCAAGTCCGGTGAGGTCCATGGTAGAAGCTGTTGCCAGAACCATCTGCACGTTAGCCGGCAGTCGTTGTAGAAAGAGCTCGCATAACAGCGCGTCGTCGACGGATCCCGCGTTGTCTCCGAGCAGCTGCTTCATTCGGCGAAGAAGTTGGCTGGGGCGTCGGTCGCCGAGTTCTTCAGCGGACAGAAGCTGCTGTATGCGAGCACGCTGTGAAACTGCCGTGCGCTGTAGCAGGGTCGTCTTGAGATCGTCGTAGGCGTTCGCAGACAGCGGGTTGCTCAACAGATCCGCTACTTCGTCAATGGCGGTGGGCGAGAGTGCCGCAACAGCGTAGTGGAACTTCGTAGCTTGGGAGCGGATACCAGCAACTTGAAATTATGATTCCGCCTGAAGAAACCACGCCTAAGGATGCTGGTCCCAGTACTGAGGAAGGCGGATAGTGATGGCTGAGCAGGGAGGCTCACCGCGTCGCACGGGAAGGTTCTGGTCTCGAGAACTTGTACCGTCAGTCTCTTCCATGGTCGCTTCTGCCACGGAAACGTATGGCCACAATCACGTCCGGGTCACCAAACTGTGGCGATGAGCGACCTCACAGACCGGCGAAGTCTCGGCCTTACCAGAGAGAGAGCGAGCCCGACACGACCGCCTTGATCAGAAGTATTTTAATCTCTATTCTTTCGAACGCCAGCGCGCGCAGGCCCGTGGCAGCGGCACCTGCCTCGTGCAAGAGCGAGCGTCTCCGTCCTCTTCTTTGCGACGCCGATGCTGCTGCCGCTACAAGATCACACGTTGGGCCGACAGGGTGGGCTTCGATGGCATTGCGCAACGCTCCCTCCTTTCTTTTTTCATTCCTCCACGCTGCGAGGAATAGCGTAGTAGAGCTTTTCGGTGTAAAAATAACCGCGGCTGCTGTCTCGCCATTGGTCGCTGACACGGAACACCTGTCGCGGCTGCTGTCCGTAGTTATATGGTGGTCTACTGATCGCGGAATAAAAGATCCCTGCAGGACAACGTCCAAAGCCGACATGGAGAATTGAACACATCAGGAAAGACTGGCTATGCAAAAATTTTTCGATAGTCTTCGTGTATATTGCCTTTGTTTCATCATGAACCTTTACCAACATGCCCAACTGGCAGTAACTACAACAATAGATAGGCTGTCGTGCAGGCTTTAAAAACGCAGTACAGACGACAAGCACATGACCCTCTGTCTAACACGTTTTTTAAACCGAGAGCAGTTATAAGGAAACAGTAATCGACTTCCACAACCTTAAAGGGTCCTTGCAACACTTTTTCAACATGGTGAGAAAACGCCGCCGATCGGTACTCGAGCCTCCTGAGAACACGCGAGCCAAACATTAGAGCGAAGCACGCGGTCTGAAATTGACAATTTTTAAAATCATCTTGAAATCGTTCCCTCTTCTTTCTACAAATGAGGCCATATGCCCAAATTACCGCGTCATATAGCCGAATTCACGGTCATTGGCTGATTTGAGCGTCGTGGGCTGCATAGTTACTGTGGCCGCCAGGTGCCCGCGCTAGCGATCACACTGAAAGTAAGCCACGCGTTCGAAGAAAAAAAGAAGCGCTCAAGGTCATGACGCGAGCGTTACGTCACTCATTTTTCCCGTGAAATCCCTTTCTGCCTAGCTTCCAGCGCGCTCGTCGGGACGAGAGAAGAGAGAGAGAGAGCAATTACAGCGTGCTACAAATCTCCGACTCCGCTCGTACTTGACGTATTCTAAAAAAAATTTGCGGCGGTCGATTCTTGAGGCAATAAACTCCTTTGATGAAGCCATTCGATGGTTACTTGGACAAGTGTAGCAGGGACCCTATAACACGACTGAGCAACCGAACACTGCTTGACACATCCCCCACGCCCTCATTTGCATTATTTTAATTTAATTACCCTAAGGACCCTGAGTAGGGAACTAAGCGGGGGAGGGGAAAAACAGTAAATTTGTTAAAACACCAAAAGCTTTAAAAACGGACTAATAAGCATTAAAGAACCAAGCAAAAATAAAGAACACAATGCCGCGTTCAGGAGATACAGCACGTCTAGAAGTAGCGTGAAGGAACGATTACACAGGGCAATAATTCACGGTCTGCCTGCAGCAATTTTAGTGTGAATACAGCAATTACACCACAGCTTTCAAGAGCCGTAAATAATCCGAAAAATAAAAAAATAGCTGATCCCTCTGTCAAAGGAATCGGTATAACACGAAAGTGAAACGTGTCGGCACAGAAGTAGTTGATTGTTTATAGTGCATTGGCGTATGAGAGCTTGTACAATGTCTATTGTTGTTTGGCAGATGTAGCACCGCCTGATGTGGACTAGAGTCACTGGAAAAATTTCAGAGTATCGCATCTGTTTTCCGCGCGCCGCCGCCGACGCGATTGGCTTAATCGCATCACGTGACCTCTCGCCGCCATACCCCTTCCACGCACTTTGGGTGCAGGCGCGTTCAATGCAGAGCGTGGCCGGACATTTAGCAGTACCACGGTCCCCAGAAGTACTTCGGCGCTTTTTTAAACGCGTCATGCAGACAGGGGCGTAAGCAGACATTTTTTTCGAGGGGGGGGGGGGGCAGGGGCCCGGTGTGCCACCCCCTGGCTACGCCACTGCATGCAGATGTTAGAAGAGAGTAGCTCACCATCAATCGAACGTTACTGGTGAGCTACTCTGGGAATCTCGTTTGCCGTGTAGGAAAAATTCATGTCAAAGAGCGCCGTTCTACGTGGCTGCATAGTTGCCCTGAACGAATTCGCCTCCCTCGAATAACACTCCTGCCTGCAGTGAACTACACTAACTTTGCTGGAAAAGATCTTATGCGACAGGATACTTCACCTTTTCGGTTCGCTATGGTCAGCGATATTGAAAACTACATACCTTTCTATTTGCTCAGCTGTTTATATCTCGATCTGTTGAACAGATTACGCATGCTATCCGAGTTATAAGCGTGTCACGCACAAGAGCGAAATCGAAGATTTATTAAAATAATAACTGTTTACTGGTATACCTTGAAGGCAATTGTGGCATGATCTTTGGCATTGCACAAAACAGAAGCGTGGAACTGTTGATAAACTTTGTATAAGGCAATGTTATCAAGCGTATTTTTACATTTGTTGGAAAAAATGCTGCTAATGCTGCATTGCACCGAGCGTACCCTTAAAATACTGTATAGTTGGTGAGAAATGGTCACAGCAAAAAAAAAAAAAAAAAAAGCAGATCCCACGCATTGAAGGAGTCGATTTTATGCGAGCCCTAGGTCTATATACATACTGTGTTGCAGTAGCATGGGCTTTAAAAATTCCGGGATGTGCTATTTCTGATCAAAAGAACATAAAGCACCGTGCCGAGTAAGCTTTAATAAGAGTGCATTATGCAAAAAAAGTGCAACAGTGCAGAAACCGAACCAGCTGTTTACGCGCTGGCAACGCCAAAAAAAGGAACTGTTTGTCAGAACACGGCAAAATGTTTGCAAATTCATTGCAACGTTGGGAATATTAAAAAGACAAGAAATAGGAAATGAAACAATTAAGTAGTGATGTCAATACTTGTTGATGGCCTATTTTCTACGTATCCTAAGATAAGATGCACCTTACCTACCGCACGCCGATTCGCCCGTGCGTTCGGCTGCTGGCGTTCCGAATCAAGACGTCGCGCACAACTTCCAATTACCGTACACACACAACTTCTGTTACACATGTCAACCAGTTGAACAGCAAGCACGGTGCGCAAGTAAGGTATGCGTCAGAGATCAGTCGAAGGACGCAATGCTGAATGTTCTCGATGTTCGATAGCGTTCTCGAGTGCAGTGAACCTGAACACCAACTGCAAAGCTAGCGCAAACAGTCAAGATTCACCAAATGTCGAAGTAAATGGCATCTCGCACGATGTCACTGCGCTAATGCAATTATGTTTACATATCCGGACCTAGCGAGCACGCCCGGGCGTGACACGAAACGAGATCGATGAAGCCATGAAGAGAGTTCGCGAGCACATGGCAACATTCGCCGTACGTTTCATTAGTTACACCGCTAACCGCGCAGTTGATCCATACCTGTGGGTGACTCGAAATCACTTCTAATATCCTCTTGAAGAAACACACACACATTTACACCGCTAACCGCGCAATCGATCCATACCTGTCGATGACTCGAGATCACTTCTAATATCCTCTTGTAGAAACACACACACATTTACACCGCTAACCGCGCAGTCGATCCATACCTGTCGATGACTCGAAATCACTTCTAATATCCTCTTGAAGAAACACACACACATTTACACCGCTAACCGCGCAGTCGATCCATACCTGTCGATGACTCGAGATCACTTCTAATATCCTCTTGAAGAAACACACACACATTTACACCGCTAACCGCGCAGTCGATCCATACCTGTCGATGACTCGAGATCACTTCTAATATCCTCTTGAAGAAACACACACACATTTACACCGCTAACCGCGCAGTCGATCCATACCTGTCGATGACTCGAAATCACTTCTAATATCCTCTTGAAGAAACACACACACATTTACACCGCTAACCGCGCAGTCGATCCATACCTGTCGATGACTCGAAATCACTTCTAATATCCTCTTGAAGAAACACACACACATTTACACCGCTAACCGCGCAGTTGATCCATACCTGTCGATGACTCGAGATCACTTTTAATATCCTCTTGAAGAAACACACACACATTTACACCGCTAACCGCGCAGTCGATCCATACCGGTCGATGACTCGAAATCGCTTCTAATATCCTCTTGAAGAAACACACACACATTTACACCGCTAACCGCGCAGTCGATCCATACCTGTCGATGACTCGAGATCACTTCTAATATCCTCTTGAAGAAACGCACACACATTTACACCGCTAACCGCGCAGTCGATCCATACCTGTCGATGACTCGAAATAACTTCTAATATCCTCTTGAAGAAACACACACACATTTACACCGCTAACCGCGCAGTCGATCCATACCTGTCGATGACTCGAGATCACTTCTAATATCCTCTTGAAGAAACACACACACATTTACACCGCTAACCGCGCAGTCGATCCATACCTGTCGATGACTCGAGATCACTTCTAATATCCTCTTGAAGAAACACACACACATTTACCCCGCTAACCGCGCAGTCGATTCATACCTGTCGATGACTCGAAATCACTTCTAATATCCTCTTGAAGAAACACACACACATTTACACCGTTAACCGCGCAGTCGATCCATACCTGTCGATGACTCGAGATCACTTCCAATATCCTCTTGAAGAAACACACACACATTTACACCGCTAACCGCGCAGTCGATCCATACCTGTCGATGACTCGAGATCACTTCCAATATCCTCTTGAAGAAACACACACACATTTACACCGCTAACCGCGCAGTCGATCCATACCTGTCGATGACTCGAGATCACTTCTAATATCCTCTTGAAGAAACACACACACATTTACACCGCTAACCGCGCAGTCGATCCATACCTGTCGATGACTCGAGATCACTTCTAATATCCTCTTGAAGAAACACACACACATTTACACCGCTAACCGCGCAGTCGATCCATACCTGTCGATGACTCGAGATCACTTCTAATATCCTCTTGAAGAAACACACACACATTTACACCGCTAACCGCGCAGTCGATCCATACCTGTAGATGACTCGAGATCACTTCTAATATCCTCTTGAAGAAACACACACACATTTACACCGCTAACCGCGCAGTCGATCCATACCTGTCGATGACTCGAGATCACTTCTAATATCCTCTTGAAGAAACACACACACATTTACACCGCTAACCGCGCAGTCGATCCATACCTGTCGATGACTCGAGATCACTTCTAATATCCTCTTGAAGAAACACACACACATTTACACCGCTAACCGCGCAGTCGATCCATACCTGTCGATGACTCGAAATCACTTCTAATATCCTCTTGAAGAAACACACACACATTTACACCGCTAACCGCGCAGTCGATCCATACCTGTCGATGACTGACTCGAAATCACTTCTAATATCCTCTTGAAGAAACACACACACATTTACACCGCTAACCGCGCAGTCGATCCATACCTGTCGATGACTCGAGATCACTTCTAATATCCTCTTGAAGAAACACACACACATTTACACCGCTAACCGCGCAGTCGATCCATACCTGTCGATGACTCGAGATCACTTCTAATATCCTCTTGAAGAAACGCACACACATTTACACCGCTAACCGCGCAGTCGATCCATACCTGTCGATGACTCGAAATAACTTCTAATATCCTCTTGAAGAAACACACACACATTTACACCGCTAACCGCGCAGTCGATCCATACCTGTCGACGACTCGAGATCACTTCTAATATCCT
>NW_023615487.1:0-40001 GCF_013339695.2 Rhipicephalus sanguineus
CTACCTTGCCGTTTGCTGGCCTAAATGTAAGTAGACCTAGAAATTTTTGAACATCGCCTGTACATCTGAATGCATCATTTACTGCGGTCTTTAGACTGTCTGGACGTACGGCGAGAGCTTACCACACTACGTATCTTATCTGCGAGGCCACGTGACAAAATGAACGCACGTGGCAACTCTTGTAACTCACCATAACGCTGACGAGATAAGTGTAATTTTCCAATTCAAGGAAGTTATGCGAACTCTCGCGCATAACGTCTTCACTAAGGCATGCAGCGGGGCACGACCAGGCCCATTGTCCCCTGGGGCCCTATTATCGTACTTCCGGTGGCAGCGTCGCTTTGCGCAACGTAGAATCTGATATCTAACGATTAAAGCGACTACTTTCCCGCCTTTCGTCATCCAGCCAATCACTGCACCGTATTGTTAGTAGTAATAGTTTGTCTTTTACGTTTCAAAAACAGTGAAGGGTTCCGAAAATGCCGACCACTTGCGGTTCTTCAACGTGCACCTAAATCGTAGTGCACGCACCTGTAGCATTTCGCCTCCCTCGGAATGCGGCTGCCTCGGCCGGGATTCAATCTCACGACCTTCGGTCAACAGCCGATCACCACAAGACCACCAAGGCGGTTTAATCAGTGCACCATGAAAGTGATTTTAGGGAGATCTTGCCAAAAGTAATCATCTCAGAATATGGGTCCTGATAGATTCCCTTAACGAAACAGACTTCGCCTTCGCTAACGTCGCTATACATTGGCCTGTTAGTTGTTGCGCCTTTATAGTGTATGTCACGCGTAAAAGACACGCACGCCGCAAATTGGTTGTCCTAAAACATTTTGGATTTTACAACCCAAAACCACAATATGATTATGACAGACGCCATAGTGTTGAGCTCTGGAAATTTCGGCAATCTGGTACTCTGTAATGTGTCCTGACATCACACAGAACGCGGACTTTTAAGCACTTTGCCCCAATCAAAATGCGACCGCCGCGGGTGGGGTCGAACCCGCGACCTTTGGTTCAGCCGCCAAGAACCGTAGACATTGTACCGCAAGCGCGGCGGCTTGGGTGGCTTGGGTGGCTTGTAAACGCTATGAGCAGCCTCCCTAGTAATTTTTAGTTTCTTTCCTCCGCGGTATTTACGGGAAACTCCCTACTTCTAATGATTGTTGCGTTATCTGAAGAGCTGCGGTTGCAGATACGAGAGACGCCGGGGACAAGATTTCCTTCAAACACTTTATATGAAACGATGACGAAGTGTTTGGCCTATTGTATGTTCTCCAATGATCTCACGTCTTCACCAGGTTCTGCACGATGTGACAGCCCGCCACAAAGGCCTTCTGTGGATACGAATGGCAGTTCTATAATTAGAATAAAGAAGACAGCTAAAAATAAAAATATCTTTTATTATATAACTGCAAACTAATTCGACGCTGTCCCAGTTCTGTAACTAGATTAGGTGCTAGGTGATTAACCTAGCTCTTTAGAGGTACTCTTCAAATTCGACAAAGAGACATGGCTTCAAATTCGACAAAGAGACGCAGCTGCTAGCATAAATTAGCATAGTATAGTATAGCCAAGGAGGTTGAGTATAGCAAAGGGGTGGGAAAGGAAAGCGAAGGTGAGGAGCAATGATGTAAAAGTGAGGAGGAAGGAAAAAAGGAAGGGAGAGGGTAAAGCATCGCATACCCTGGTATAGTAAATGTTATGCCACAAACGCAATACATCGTCAGGCGGAATCGGACGCGTGATTGTCCAGTGCACAACAAAACACTTTCGGATGTTTGGCGCCTCTGTTACAGCGTTGGAGGTTCCGTCAAGAATTGCCGTCGTGCAAGCCAGCATGTAAGAATGCTATGCCTTGTCGGGCCGTCGTTATCCTATTGGCAGTGAGAACTTTAGTTAACACCAGTAAACTTATGCCCCAATTTTTTTTTCGTTCTTGGGGAAGAGAAGAAATAGTAGAGAAGGAAAGGCGGGGAGGTCAACCAGTTTAGGACAACCGGTTTGCTACCCTACACATGCGAACGGACTGGGGGAGTTGAAAGGATCGAGGAGATAGAACACTCTCATATGGTAATCACCCCAGAGGATTTCTATTGGTGGAAATGTGAATTGATCTGAAAAAGTGTTCTTAAAAAAAGAAAGGCTGTTGAGAAGCATATCGGTGGGGCCCCTAGACCAGGCCTGCACAGGCCTCAGCAAGCCACCGCGCCTGGTCGACGAACGCTACTTGGTCGTCCTTTTCTTCGCTGGCGAGCAAGGCCTCCCACTGCTCAGTTCTTAATGTTTGCGCCGGAATCTGAGGCGTGTTAATTTTGGGTGACCTTAGTTCGCACTCTTACGTAATGTGAGAGAGCGTTGGCGGTCCTCCACGCCGCAGGCAAATGCCGGCTTATGCGGTTTGGTGGACGGCATGTTTTAAACGCAGACGCCGACATGTCTTTGTCTGCAGGCGGCTGCACTCATCCTCTTCTTTTATACCTATAGCCGAGGGTGTGGCGGGATGTATCGCAGTAGTTGTCGACGCTGATGTACTAAGATATACAGAGGAGAGTGGGCATCCTGGGGTAACAGACGGGTATATGGATGAGGGACAGTCGCTCGGTGAGTAATAGCTCGAGCTGCACTGTCCGCTCTATCGTTACCAACTTTTGCTATTCGCCTCTGCGCCACCGATGGCGGCGCTCCGGTGAGGCAAAGGTAGGGATTCGGCGTTTGTCGTCTGCTAGGCTCTGGCTAGATCAGCAGCATTTTCGTTACAGTTCGTTCGCGTGACACGGCGTTCCTCAACTACTAGCAGTATTTTAGATGCGAAGCAGCTTTTGCACTGGGCTTTCATCTGTTTCATTTGGCACCGATAGTACACCTTGCTAAATAGCAGGAAAAATTGATGAATGTGTCCAGGAAGAGAAGTAAGGGAGCTCTTTCCCACCATTCCTTTAGCCCTTTTGGCTCGTTATTGCTATGCTTTACCGCGCTGTGTTACAAGATAGAAGTTTTTAAGGGGAAAGCCTTAGATTCCTCATCAAACGCGAAAATTGACCTTCGGCGTCCCGCGTCAGCAGCGTCTACACGAAAGACGCAAAAATCATCATATGATCAGGTCACCTTATGACGTCATCATGACATCACAGGCCGGCAAAGTTTGTGACGTCGTAACGTCACGTCACATGATATCCTCGCTTTGCATTGCAAGCTTTCTACACATCACCTGGTTTTGCATTGCCTCCGTAATCGGCCCACCGATCACGGAGGCAATGCAAAATCAGGTGATGTGTAGAAAGCTTGCAGTGCCTCCGATCCTTGAGGCAGTGCAAAACCATATGTTACGTCCAGAAAGCATTCGGAGGGGGCGGGGAACGAACAATACATCGACTTAAGAAACAGAAGAAGATGGCTTTCGCCTTCGAGTCATCTTAGGCAAATGCATAAGGGACCTTTTG
This sequence comes from Rhipicephalus sanguineus, assembly GCF_013339695.2. Classification (NCBI taxonomy): domain Eukaryota; kingdom Metazoa; phylum Arthropoda; class Arachnida; order Ixodida; family Ixodidae; genus Rhipicephalus; species Rhipicephalus sanguineus. The sequence continues at coordinate 3,447 of NW_023615487.1, forward strand.
AGTTTTTTAATACAGTGATCGCACCACGCCCTATCAGGTGTCGACCGTAGAGAGTGATTCACACTATTTACACGAAAGCTTTGTATTTATCTACGTTAGTATGGTTGCATTATTTTTTTCAGCATACTTTCAGACGACTATGGACGAGTCAGAGAATGTCGATTTATTAACGTAGGGATTAAAGCATGTTGCATAAAAAAACAACTCTGCACATACTACCAATATTTCATATCACTGTCGTGCATCCCCTTTTGACTCCTGCTGTCAACCTTTTTGTTTCTTGTGTAATTTTCATGCACTTACGACGCGCTTACACATCAGCTGCTGAAAACTTAGATATAATGAAATGTCGTTGCCTTTAACGAGCATTTATTTTATTTGAATGACATCACACGTCGTTTCTCATGAGCTTAAAACTCCGAACAAAGGAATTGAACCCGAAGAAGCAGGCTTGGAAACCGAACACGCGCAGCAGGCGCTATGCATATACTGCGCTTTAACGCAGACATGACAGCCGAAGCCTGAAGTCAGTGATGAAAAACTGGCCGGAAAGTAATTTTGAGTGCGCCACGGCCATAGAACAGTCGCGAAAAGAAATCGTCCGCATACATGCAGATGTACACATTTATGGCTCGCAGACAACACCAGGAGCAATCGACACTGAACGTGCTCCTGAAAGCAACTCCGCTCGGTTTCGCTGGTCATTTTTTCTTTAACATTCTGTACAAATTGCTTTATGAACTTGCCCTCTAATGTTTGAATAAGTCGAGCACGAGAGTGGACGGGAGCGTCGAGCAGCCTTCACGCAGGAGCGCGCGCGCGAGGAGCAGCACTCGAGTCCTCTCTCGGACGTCACACGCAAGAGGGCGCCACTCGAAGACCTAGAGGAGAATATGTCCGGTATACAATAATATGTAATGCTCCTTGTTTAGTGTTGCGCCTAAGAGGCGGGCGACGCACGCAGGTACACGGCCTGTAGTGACATCCGCGATTTGTTATCAATTGAAGACATGAGAAGAGATTTTAACACGAAAGTGTTTTATGCCGGGGTCCACCAAGATTTCAGCGACGTATTCCCGTCACGGAAATGACGTCTAAAAAATTTACACGATCAGATGGCAAAGGAAAACGTTTAGTCAACGGGCATCGAACCCACGACCTCTCGGTCCGCAACAACAGATGCCGGGCACGCTATCCACTGCGCCACGGTCACAGATACTAGAGGCTTTACAAACGCGCCTTTCATATCTACCACTATCCCGGTCGGCGGGATGGTGTTGCCCTCTGGGAGCGGTAAAGTAATTCGTCGTTACTGTGGCCTCCGCGTTTAGCACCTCCAACGCGTTACATGTCCGTCCCATTCGGCGCGTTTTCAATAGAAGTTCAATTTTGTCACTGCCTTAACACACCGCGAGGTGGCGATCATAGCCCAAGCGTCGCAAAAACGTCGGCCTCGCTCATAGCATCACGCTAATCCAAACCAAAAATAGCTCTGCGACGCGCGCCTGCTTCACTTCGCTGTAACACCGCGTTCCCCGCTCACGCGCTCGCCACGAGAAAAATCGCGTCCGCGCTACAGGGGCGGCACGACGCGCTTTGCGTTTCCCTCTAGTCCGGCTGCGGTGTTCAATCACATTTTAACATGCCGCGGGATGGCGACCATGTTCTGCGTCCACTATGCGACGCTCTTCTGGCTATCACACCTCGTTCTCTGATGACCCTTATGAAAATGAGTCTTGAGTGTCTAGTGTCGACTAGGTGCGCTCCTAATGAGTCACTAGACAGACATTAGACATGCAAAGCCTAATGTCGTTTAACATTAAGTGTACATCGGAGAGTCAAATGACCATGTGCACTTTAATTTCTGGTGACTGAAGTGTTCAGACTTTCAGTTGCCGTTCCTAATGTCAAAACGCGCATCACAACAAAGAAGTTAAATAGCCTTAATCGCCACCGTAAAATCAGTTTATCACAATAGACAAGTTCGTCTTTCAGAGACTACAAGCAATAAACAATTTGTGTTGCAATGTACACAAATATCGTGCTTCAGTAGAATGCGTAAATATTTTACATATATCGCCCATGCACCGGCGATCGAAGAATTGCTGACGACCGCAGCAATGTTCATTATATTACCTGCCGTATAATAGAAGTAAGCATTTCCTTATTTTTAAAAGGCATGAGTCGATCACATATGCAAATATGAACAGATATGATCAAGTGACACTGCGAACACTCGCTCAGGGGCCCGTGTTGCCCATTTGTCCAGTAGAAATTAACGGAGGAGAGTGGGGATTACCCGCACGGCGTCGCGAAGGATTTTGGGGGGCGGAGAAGAACTGGAACTGTGGACAATGGGTGACGTACAGAAAAAAGTTCGTTATTGTTGTGATAAAAATTAGGGACTGTTCTTATGCATGGTGCACTTACATTATGTCCAAAACAGAATGTTGTTGGTTGCAAAGATACGCGGGCAAGCGTTTTTCCCAACCTCAAACTACTGTCTCTATCTCTCCTCGCTGTTGCAACGCTGGTCAGAAGCAGCCGACAACCAAAGTTCGATTTGGCCTACAGTGTACTAGAATACTGTAATTTGGCCCAACGTCGCGTACATCCTTCCTTCTCCCGCCCCGCCTCCTCGTAATGTCGTCTCCACGCGACTCTCTTCCGTTCTCCACGGCGTAAACTCATCTCTCCCTTCACTCCTTCCTTGTCCCATTCACCTCCTCTGTGTGCAACGTTGGGTGTCGCCTATCACACCCTACCCATTCCCTCCTCCTATCATAATCCCTACCTCTTTCTATCCACGGGAGAGGGCAGTAACTTGAAACAAAAAAGCGTTTCTTTTGACAAAACAAAATGTATAGTTGTATAACAAAATCGAACAGCCATAACACATTCCCAACATGCACACACGGGTTAAAAAAAGCCATAAATACACTTTTTTTATGTACAGTGACAAATAAAAACAACAACATTGCTTTATTTTCTAAGGAGCGCTGTTTGAAGAGAGGGTCAGCGCGCACCAAGGAGATATTTATATTTGTTTTGATTTATGCAGCGTCATTTCGCGTTTTTGCACTTGTGAAAACGTCGCACCTTTTACGTGCACCTCACAGTCAAAATAGCGCCTTCGTCTTCAAGTGAGCGCTCGTCACCCTCCACCTTTCCCGACGACTCGCCTAGGGAGCTTCTGACGAATTTCACTAGCAAATGGCTGTATAAGCCTGAGACGGCCGCTCGAACAATGAAATGGCCGTCACATGAGGTACGGAAGGTTCACAAACCAAAACTAAATTCGAAACGCGCGCCGAACCGGACTATTTCGCGGAGCAGTACATGTGCAGTAGCTCCGCCCCCGTAGCCTTCCCTTCATTGCCAAGAAAAGTTAAAGTTGTCCTTGGGGGCGCTTTAGTTGTTTGACGGGTGCACGGTGCGCGCGGTTTGTGTGTGTGTGTGTGTGCCATGCTGTGTTCTGCAATGCTTCGTTACCACGTTTATCGATTATGCACGTTGGTTACTTGATTCAATGTCAAGTGTACCTTCCAAGACGATCTAGGTCCTAGTCTCGTGACTGAAGGCGAGTGCGGACGTACAGCAGCCTTTTGACAAGACTGTCGCCGAGTGTACGGTACATTGTGGACTGTAAAGCTGAAGAGTGCACAGTGGATGCCTGATTTTGGTAAGTTCTAGAATATTTCTGAATTACACAGCTAGGTTACTTCATTACATGACGTCTTTTACGCAGGAACCGAGTGTGATAGTCTGGGCGGTGTGTTCACTCTGCGGGGATGATGGCCAGAGGAAGGATGATAGACAGGTATGTTTTACGCTATGCTCAATGCTTTCTGTGCACTTTATACGGTTGTATGAAGCACTCACCATGTGCGTTCACTACCTACAACTGCAACGGGTGGATGAAGGCGCGTTGCTTTGCGCGATACTCCGCTCGCTTCTGTAACGCAAGCGTTTCTTGTCATGGCGCTCTTCTTCCTTGGCTGTTTTTCGATTCCAAGAATGCCTGTCGCTCGGCCCGCCCGCTTCCCGCTGCTGCTTCTCTACTCGGGAACTGGTTGACCTTGGGGACGCCTGCGCGATCTATGTGTCGCAGGGAGGGCAACACTCGCCCTTTTGGGCGTAGGGGACCGGAGGGGGGAGGTGAGGTAGGAGGGAAGGACTGAGAGCATGGCTCGTTCCCGGAGAGGGGACGGGTCGCGACCGAGGAGAGAGAGAAAGTGGCCCGCTCTTGGCATTCCGCCGCTCAGAAGCGATCGTAAACCGAAGAAAGAATAATTTGCAAGATTTTTTGTATCCGAGTTGTGATTCTGTAAATAAACTTCTTAGCGTCGTCGAAAGTTATTGAAATCGACTACAGCTGTATACTGCACGAGATCATCGCCTGAAGCTACTTGTACGATGGCTTATCACTTCGGAAATAGAACTGCTTTAAACATAACGTTCATCGCCTAGCCTTCTCATGATGCAGGTACAAATGAAGTAACCTTTCAGGAAACTCAGTAATAATTGACATGTAGTACGCGGGGAGGAAGATATAAAAACACGCTGCGGCTGCACATGCGCGCGCGGTGCTCTTCAGTGGCGTGTGTTTGTGGCTTTCTCCGCGACTACTGCACCGCGCTTGTTTTTGTTAGAAGTTAGTTGCACTATGGTTAGGATTTTAATCTGACTGTGCAAGGTCGTTGCTACGAGAAACGAACTTGCGTTGGGTGAACCCACTTGAAGATAATACAAGTCAGTGAATTAGGTTACATTCTGGTACACACCATGTGTACAGTAATTTGAAAGAGCACAAGATGTATATAATTATCAATTCTAGACAAATATGCCAGTTGCGTTTGGCAAGGTGCCCTTTGTTGCAATATTTGTGTTTGAGAAAAATGATGTGAAATATTTTCCCCGTCGTTATATTGTTTCCTGAAGCATACTGGTTTATATTAACAGAAGTTGTTGTAATGGTTAAGCAGCACTGTTTCAAGAGCTTTTTATCCACTGTGCTGGGGTGGCAAAAGCACACCTCAATTATGTGCTTATCTAAAGTTCATGTTTCTTTTGTGAGCTTTTCTTAAGGCAGCATGAAACTGAAAAAGCGCTCTTATTTGCAGGTTGTGCGACTAAGACGTAGCATTCATTGTGAGAGTGCTACTTTAATTTTATGAAGTAATTATTATGGGAAACAAATCTAAATTCTCATATGTAACTATGTGTGCAGAAGTTTAGAGAAGGCTGACAAAAGTGGTTAACGGTTTTTTTTTATGGCTTGCAGCACTACAAATTCAAACCGATATTCCAGGCATTGATTGGCTTTAACACGACTAGAATTACTTTCCTAAACGGCTCAAATTCATCATATAATACAATATGTAAAGCTCGGCGTTATGGAGTGTGCACATGGGCCACACATACTCTTATTTTATCAATTTATGCATTTTATATTGTGTAGCAGAGCTGATGTAATTTTCGTCATTTAAATGACCTATATCGTAATCTGCGTTCTCCAACCACGTAGTGTTTACTAAGTACATAAGTTTCTGAAAGTTCGGCTTGCAATGACACCATTACAGTTGTCTGCCATGAGCCGTTGCTCAGGTTATACTTGTTCTTATAGCGCAATCTGAGTCCATCATTCAAGGCCCTTGCTGGTATATAAACATAGACTTGCCTGAATACATTGTATGTATTGTGTGTGAGCTGTAAGGTCTGTGTGGTGCGCCAACTCATGAATGTTTTCTGGTATCCTTAACATATGTACCCGGTGATCTCACCTGTTCGTGGAACTGAAGCAGACGACAGCTTGCAGACGAAGATGGGAGCGTTCTACCTGTGAGCCTGGTCGAGCTTATATTTTATGGTAGGCATTTGTTTCAATCTTTACAAAAAGCTTCGACATGTTGCGCCTGCTCATGAACCTATTGCAACTTTTTTGAGGGAATTCTAAGATCAAAGAAACAAGACCCTAGACGTAACTCCATTAATGTATACTTGATGCTGGACTTGACCTTCTGTGTTGTTTTCCTGTTTTCTTACAGGATTTGCTGAAAGTTTCTATTGGAAATGCGATATAAGATGCAATTTTGACTAACTCTAACTTCACAAAAGTGCTTTTTGTCAACTACCTGCACGGGGCCTTGGCAGTACATCTAAGTGTTCTAAGGTGCACGATGTGTTGGATAAAGTTTTCTTTGCAACTCTTATATATTTACTGCGATCTTTCGTGCAGGATACACATGCATGGATACACATACATGGATTCCCTACAAGGACCCTGCGCATCAAAAGCAATCTGTCATCAATGTTAAGTAGACAGATTAAACGAAACGAAGATATGACAGGTGTACACCATATTTTTCTTTCATTTAACCTCTGCATGTTTCCCAGTCAATAAATGTTTTTATCCATTTTCTTTTGTTGAGAAATGTCTTTGTACAGCACAAGTGTCGTAGAAGGTGCATACATGCACTTTTGTATGATGCTTGGCTGCATGTGTATCAACCAGCAAACACATTGTCAGGCACAACTAATATGTGATTCCGTACTATCATCCGGACATATCATAAATCTTATCATGCACTGTAATAGTTCTGTTTCAGGAATGTTATGAATGTCAGTGGCCACGAAGCACAAGCTTGGCTGAGGGTCATTGCAAACAGGATGTTTCATACTCACAAGAAAGTCACTCATAAGGACACATTAGAATGACGGTGGCCAATATGTTTTTGAATGACATTATGAGTACATTAAAACAATTCTGAAGAAATACATTAGAGAATCAAATGAGTGTTGATGTCAAAGGTCGTTTCATGCTCACTAGACTATCACATGTTAATACGCATCGGACTATCACATGTTAATCCGCATCAGACTATCACATGTTAATACGCATCAGAATGATCGGCCAATATGTTTTTGAATGGCATTTCAAATACATTACAAAATTCTAAAGGGACACATTAGAGCGTCAAATGACTGAAATGTCAGAAGTCATTAGACTTTCTTTTTGAACTCGTCTCACATTTTCATAAGGGGACGCTTTTACCGTTAAATACTACAGCTAATACAGGGGTTTGTTTAATCATTTAACATGGACGTTAGTCGTCGGGTGAGATGTACCACCAATCATCAAAGTGGGTGCAGCCACGTTAAACGCTGCTATAGCTGCCACACATTCTGCAAACTCTCTTATATCATTGTATACAGTAAACATTCAGTTACTTCTGTAAGGGCATGCTTTACTTTCGTGTTATTCGGATTCCTATGACGGAGGGATCAACCACCTTTTTTTGTGATAACTAATCGGGGTGAACGAGGTCTTGGTTAACTGCTGCACATTTTTGAACATAAGTTTCGCTACTTGATTACGAAAGTATTCCCGCGGCGGAGTAAAAAGAACAATACATTAGCTGTTTATATCGCTACACCAAAGAAATGTAAGTGAAAACGTGTTCCATCACGGTGTCTTAAACAAAGCAGCCCTATTCCGGAATCGATATTGTACTGGCTCCAACTGCACGTCCGTCAGTAGTACAGGGCATTTCAGTCTACTCGACATTTCGTCGACTATACTCGTCATAGCTTTAGTACAGTTTTTAGAGGAAAAGCTGGGCCGAAAGAACGCCTCCATGTACAAAAAAAGGAACAAAAAGGTAGGCATGCAGACGAGATAAGTGGAGATAGCCAATTCAAGTAAATTATGTGAACTCTCGCGCATCCTTCACGAAGGCACGCAGAGGGGCGCGACAATGTCCTCCGTGCCCTGCGCCGTACTACATTACTTCATGTGGAAATGTCACTTTGGTCGACGTAGAATCTGATATCCAACGATTCAAGAGATTACTTGGCCGCCCTTCCTCAACCAACCAGTCACTGGACGCTATTGTTAATAAGCAGTGTTTCGCTTTTGCGCTTCAAAACCACGATATGATTATGAGGGTCGCCGTAGTGAAGGGCTCCGGAAATTTAGACCACTTGTGGGTTCCTTAACGTGCACCATATCAAAGTACACGGACCTTTAACATTTCGCCTCCATCGGAATGCCGCCCGGGTTTGAACTCGCGACCTTCGGGTCAGCGGTCGAGCACCCTAACAACTAGACCACTGCGCCGGGCCGTGAAAGGGCGAACGTTATAGACGTGGTTACATGATCATTGAGTTTTCTACCATTAACTACGACATGGAAACCATAACTAAACTCTACGCGCGTAGGAAACTGAGAAATCAGGCTTTTGATGTGCGCGTGATGTATTAACATAGATATGTAAGTGAAAGGAAGGCAAGTAGAGCAGACAGCGTACGGTAATCTACTGCCCTAACTGAAAATGGGTTACACATGCATGAAATTCTGTAAAGTTCTTCGCTTCCAGTGACTTTCCGTAAATATTGTCCTGGTTTTCCCTAACGTTTCTCTTTCGAAATCTTTGGAATCCTCACTTTTTCACGAAGAGAAGCTCTCCCGTTTTGGGAAAGGAATGTTGCCCGCTCTCCGAAATTTAGCCGTTACATCTTCTGTAACACGTGAATGGGAACTCCTCGCATTAAGTTGTAGGATTGGGAAGAAGAATTCTCGCAAGATGATGAGCCGTAGTATAAGAGACACGCATTAAATTGCATTGAAGTTCTCTGTCGATAGAATTCCTCGTATACTATCCCTATCGGAATGCTCGCCTCAAAAACGCTCATCTTGGCTTAGCATTCAACAGTCGTCAACCAACTACACTCAGACCCTCTACAGAGGGCCTTCCCCACGCCACTACTCATGGGCCGAGTGAAACAAGGAGCACACTCATCACAGTGTAACGCATTGGATGCGCCACGTGCACACCTCGATCACATTATATGACAGCGCAGAGTCCACTGACGAAAGTTCACTGTTTGCTGGAAAGTTGACGGACACTCTACTGTTCACGTCGCGTCAAGTGCAGATAGCAATACATTAATAGCTACCACTGTTGCGGAGGGGTTATAGTGCTCGGCTGGTGACCCTCAAGGTCACAGCTTCGATCCCAACCACGGCGGTCGCATTTCGATGGAGGCGAAATGCAAGAGGCCCGTGTACTGCTCGACGTCAGCACACGTCAAAGAACCACAGGTGGTCGAAACCTCTGGATCCCTTCACAACGGCGTGCCTCATAATCATATCGGGCTTCTGGTGCGTAAAACTACAGAGCTCATTATAATTAAAATGCATTATTATGTGACACCGTACATGAGCGCACATGACCGCTTAGCGTAAACGCTTCTAACCCAGCGTAAACCAAAGTGAAAGTCATAATAGTTGCCTTTTGCTAAAGGTCACTTGCGGGCCACGCTTCAAGTATTCGTAAATACGCGTTGTCACCTGAAGTAAGCTTTGAGAATGCCTGACTGCTTTTGGCATTCCGATTGCGTAATCGCTTCCAGTTTCGCGCAGCCGTAAATAGCCCTTCTAAAACGGTTATCTGTTTCCTCTTAGCTTACTAAAATTGTGCAGTAGCTGGGAAAGGCTAAAAATTACACTGTGTGCATTCTAGATAACCCGAGCTGCTTAGAGATGTGTTCACCGCTGCCGTAAGTGCAGTTGACGAGAGGGCCAATAGTTAAGCGCCTTTTGAAGAGCGCCCTAGCGGACGCGACATTGCAGCTAAGTCGACAACAACTACTCAAACCCTTTCCATGCAGCGCGTTAAACGTTCTAGCTGACTGAGGGAATATGCGAATGGCGTGGTGAAGCGACGACCATATGACGCCCGACACGGAAGAAGCATATACACGGAAGGAGAGCACCAAAACTTACAGGGTTCCTTATGCATTCGACTAAGATGACTAGAAGGCGAAAGCCATGCTTTTGTTCTCAGTGAATTGTATTGATTCCCCCACTCCCAAAAGGTTTCTGCACCCAGCGTGGTTTTGCACTGCCTCCGGGTTCAGAGGCACTGCAAGTTCTCCACACCTCACGTGCTTCCGGGATCGGCCCACCTATGCCCAGAGCCAATGTCACGAGATTATGTCATGCGACGCCACATTATGGGACGCCGCAGTGACGCCATATTGAAGTCATAATGACGTCACAGATTTTAGAGATCTGCAACGGCATGATGAAAGCACTGAGTGGTGTCAAGGCATAATTTTTTGCATCGGTCATGTGGGCGCATGAGTGATGCAAACCATCCTGATTCAGAGGGGGTCGTGAAATGAGGCTAAGAGGGGGGGGGGGAGCTGTGGTAAAACTTTGCGCCCCGTTATACAGGACCTAACCCATGCCTATGCGTGCATCTGAATCTAAGTACACGGTCCTCTAGCCTTTTCGCCTCCACCGAATATGGGATCGAACACACGAGTTCCGGGTTAGCAGCCGAACACAATGGAAAACGACAGGTTCGTTCGCTGTCGTTGTTGCCTGAAAAATCTGTGTGGTCTATTTATTGCATTTAGCTGGGCTAGATGGTACTGACTGAATAATTCCATAATATTATCGAACACCGCACAAAGAGTGCACAGAAAGACAGAACAACCGCTAGAGTTTAAAAATCATTTTCAATCGACATGAAGGACGGATATATGGATTTCATTGCGCACACGCAGGTGCACATCATAGACAAAGATTCCCATAAAAATTTCATCGCCGCCTATCCGTGCCGCCCGCTCAAGCGTGGTTTTTATTTACATAGTCCAATTCTTTTTTTTTTTTTTTACAACGTGATTGAAGGAGTGAAGGAGGGCTGACGCACGCACCATCCGCCCTGTGAACTTCAAGAGCCTCAGCTATGTCCCTTTCTCGTTGTTGCCCTGCCACGTGCATCACAGAAGTAGCGCCATATGCCGGTATTCGTGGGGATAAAACCTTCGCGATTTTGTTTTTCACTTCATCGGCAATAAATCACCCCCCTGCTAGTGATGTGACAGCCGTGGCGTGCTCCCCGAGTCGTTCGTTAACGCATCTGCCCGCCTTGGCTATATACAATTTTCCGCAGGCAAGTGGAATGGAGTACACGACTCATGATCTGCAAGCTGTAAATTTGGATTGGTGTTTTTTAGAACACAGCGCCTTCTGAGTTTCCGTGACTGCGGAGCATAGCCACGCCAGCCTATTAGGAGCCGTGAACAGGGCGCCAAGACTATATTTTTGCGCCACTTTCTTGAGCCGGTGGGAAAGGCTGTCAAGGTAAGGGATTGCAACCCGTGCCTTGCGTTTGTCTACATCCACCTTGGCTTCTTACCCGCTGATGCAACCGACGGTTTCAAGAGGGTAGTCCTCCTTACAAAGACCTCCAAGCGGTTCTCGCAAGCTAGCCTGAATATTGTCTGGGCAGGACTTCTACAAGGCCGCATGTCGGCTGCTCATCACAATTCCCACTCAGCAAGCTTCGAATGTGCTGACGCATTAATAAGAACCTCATTTTGGGAACGCCGCTTGTACACTGAACATATGCCCTCGCCCGTGCCTCATGTAGCCGTTTCCTGCCTGCAACCTTCGTCTTCGTCTTAGTTTTCTTCTTTGGCGCTCAAGTAATAATGAATTACGACCAACTATATCCATCCAACGTTATGTAGAATACAAAAAATAAAAAAGTAGCTTGCACTGGAAGCGCAAAGCTAAAGAGACAGCCGAGCTGACGCGCATCCAGGTAGTCCTGGCTGTTTCTGTTCTGCTAAGTTTGACACATTCTCTCTTTCTTTATTCCTCTATTTCTTTATTTTTCTCTCTTCTCTATATTTCTATCTTTCTTTCTCTATCTTCCCTTTCTTTATTTCTCGCTTCCTCTTTCTTTCTGGGCCTTTATCTTGCTGTCTATTTCTTTCTCTCTCTTTCTTCTCTCTCCTTTTACTTTCTAGCTTTTGTTCTCACTATTTCTTTCTTTCCTTTCTTTCTATGGTGTGCATTACTCTCGCCCCTTATCCTTTCCCTCCTTCTCATCCTCACACCTGTGCTTCTAATGCTCACTTGCTTTTTCCACCCCCTTAGTACGCTATGCTGAACAAGGCTATGCTATGCTCTGCTAGCGTGCCTGGACAGCCGAGTGGGTAAGACGCTCGCCTTCCGACCGTGGGTACGCGGCTTCGAATCCCGCCTCGCGAAGAAATTTTTCCCCTAATCTTTTATTCTCGATCTACATTTTTCTTTCTTCCTGTCTGTCTCGTTCTCTCTCTCTCTCTCTCTCTCTCTGTACTCGTTGTTTCGCCCATCAAACTTATTGCATCCCACGCCGGAGAAATTGCCTCACGTGTTTTAGGAGCGAAGCTGATGAAGAGGACGACGACGATGAAGAAGAGGGCAAAGAGAGCGTGTGCCGGTTCATCATGATGATAGTTCTCTGTTCCCGACAGACAAATTACAACCGGTTGAAACAGCTCGGCTGTTAAGACGCTTCACGTCACGCAAAATCAGCCAACGTCATTGGCAGGCACTGCGTTGGAGACTTGTACCAACGTCAATAACGTTGTCGTCACCTGTAGGCGGTCCTTAACTGCAGTGTTTAGATTGGCAGCAGCGTTCGGACCGAGTTGTTTAAAGCAAATTGTATTAAAAGCGGAGCAGTTTAAGCTTGAACCAGCACCGTATTAATCGGCGCTAAACTCAGCGGGTATGTTCTAAGCAGCTCCTACAGCATGACATGGCAATGCATAGTATAGTATGGTATGGTATGGTATGGTATAGTACAGTATAGTATAGTATAGTATAGTATAGTATAGTATAGTATAGTATAGTATAGTATAGTATAGTATAGTATAGTATAGTATAGTATAGTATAGTATAGTATAGCATAGCATAGCATAGCAAGGGGGTTGGAAAGGGAAGTACGGATGAGGGGGGGGGAGGTGATTCTTAAAAGGAAGAAGGAAATGAAAATGGAAATTGGGTGTGGAGTGCACGATAACTGTCTCTCAAGTGAGGACACCTCAACCGATACACTCACAGGGGATTGGGGATTAAAGGGACCGTGAGAGTGAAAAGAGTATGGTAAAAGAAGGAAAAGAAAGGTATGAGTGGAAAAAAAAACAGTGAGGGGGTGGGGGGGGCAGGAGAACGGGCGTCCGAGTCACCGTGGTGAGCGGCTAGAAAATTCGTTCAACTAGGCCGGCATCCTCGAGAAAAGCCAGTAGGGCCGCAAGGGCTGATCGGCGACGGTGCACGTGGCCGGTGGGATGGAGCAAGTCCTGTAGGGTCGCACACGGCAGTCCGACGAGGCGGTACTTCATGGCGAGCCGCTTCCGCGCAGTGTTGAGAGAAGGACAGTCAAACAATAGGTGGCACAGGGTTTCGATCGCGCCGCAATCGGTGCAGTTCGGTGCAGCGGCGCCGCGAAGACGATGCCTGCGTTCCGCGGGCCACACAGAACCGGTCCTCAGGGCAAGAAGAAGCGCGCGCTCGCGGCGAGTGAAACCAGTGGCTGGGATGGGAGCAGGGGGGTGTCCGGAGGCGACCCGTGCGTCAGGATGCTCGCGCACCAGCTCCCGGCGAAGGTTATTGCGTGCCGAGTAGAACGAGCTGGCGTAATCCGTCAGCGAAGTCTCGGCGGAGTGTGCTCGTTTTGCGAGTTCGTCTGCAGCCTCGTTGCTCGCGATGCCGACGTGTGAAGGGAGCCACTGAAGGACCACATCACAGCCTCGTTCCTGGAGGGCCAGCAGGCTGAGAGCGGCACGCTGAGCAAGAAGGGGGCCTCGTTCCTCGCTCGTGAGCTGGCGGAGGGCAGGTTTCAAGTCGCAGAAGATTGCTGCGCTCGTGACGGCCGGCGAATTGCGCAGGAGGTCTGCAGCCAGCTGGAGCCCGACTAGCTCAGCTGTTGTTGAGGATGCACAGTATCGCAAGCGGCACTGTCGTTCCGAGCTGAGCTGAGGGGCTATGCAGGCGGCCGCGGCTGAGCGATCCTGCAGGACGGACCCATCGGTGAACACCTGCGTCCTCCCGGCCAGGTCCTCATACATCCGCGCCGCGGCCGCGGCAGTGATGTGAAAGTGACGAGGAAGGAAAGGAGGAAGGGAGAAGGTAAAGGATCGCATAGGCTTGTATATTAAAGATTATGCCACAAGCGCATGCATCAGAGAAAACAAAATTGCTTGAGAATCTTCAGGGTGTAAGCAAACACGTTCAAACATTTCGCGCCCTTTCCACACCGCACATTGTTTCAACGAGAATTTCCTTCGTGCGAGTCAGCGCGTTCAAAATACCGGCGCATTCTCACAAAACCAATGTAGTGTAGCCGAGTCCCGGTTATCCTATTCGCGTGAGCAATAGTATCGGACCCTGACAAACTTATGCCGTAATTCTATTCAGTTTCACAGGGATACCTTTCATCTGGTAATACTTAGGATAAACCTCCTCGGGTAATACCCATAGAGTATTTGAAATGACGGAAATAGAAGAGTTAGGAAGCATGAGACAAATGCGTGATCGTTCATCGTCTGTTAAACATATAGGATCTTTTGTATACCGGTATAGTATACTGGCGTAATCGAGGCTTCGGTTACCTGATTGAGATTTCACGACAAAAAATACGGTGCTTCACTACGAAAGTAGTCTCATGACTTATATAGGTAAAATAAGAAAAACGCAGTTCAGATGCCTACACCAAGGAAATGTTATCGGAAACTCGTTACACTGTTGTGTCTGAAACAGAACAGCCCAAATCCGCAATCGAAATGACAGCGGCTAAACTGGCTAAACCAGCAGCCCCATCGCGCACATTCACTTGAGAACGGCAATTGATGCAATTGCTAAAGATGATAAATGCTGATGATAGCCGTATTTAGGGACACGTTCTTGCAGCTCTGCCATAGGAGAGTACATGTAAGATATGTTCTAAATCGTTTCCCATTTTAGTGGCACGATCAGCGAGACCCATTTTCCAGGCCACTCTGTCAAGCGCCGCTGCGAGTTGTCTCAAAACGCTGATGAAAGTTATAAATGTGGGATGGAATGGGTTAAGTTAAGGATTGTATATGAAAGAGTAGGCATTAAGGTATGTCATAAGAAGTACGAAAAAAAAATGCAGCAGAACTTCCCCAATGGGAATGGGGGCAACCGAAGCTTGGCGTGGGCGAGGCTGAAGTACTGCTTTTCTTTCTTTCTTTCTTTCTTTCTTTCTTTCTTTCTTTCTTTCTTTCTTTCTTTCTTTCTTTCTTTCTTTCTTTCTTTCTTTCTTTCTTTCTTTCTTTCTTTCTTTCTTTCTTTCTTTCTTTCTTTCTTTCTTTCTTTCTTTCTTTCAATTCTTTCTTTCATTCTTTCTTTCATTCTTTCTTTCTTCCTTTCGTCTTTCTTTCATTCTTTCTTTCATTCTTTCTTTCATTCTTTCTTTCATTCTTTCTTTCTTTCTTTCTTTCAATTCTTTCATTCATTCTTTCTTCCTTTCTTTCAATTCTTTCTTTCTTTCCTTTTGTCTTTCTTTCTTTCAATTCTTTCTTTCTTTCTTCCTTTCTTTCTTTCTTTCTTTCTTTCAATTCTTTCTTTCATTCTTTCTTTGTTTCTTTCTTTCAATTATTTCTTTCATTCTTTCCTTCCTTCTTTCTTTATTGGTAGCAGCCGTCCCCGGAACGCTGTTTTCGGGCTGAATCGGCGAGGGGTCTTTCATGTTCTTTCCGGCGTTCGTCATTCTGTAGAACGGACTAACGAACGGACTATCACGCGATCATAGAAACACGGTTTGGGAGTTCAGTTTTCTCGAAGCAGCAATCTTCCTAAAGTGTACAATTCCTGATATCGACCTTACACGTTTTCTTTCCAGGAGATCGCTCTTTGTCCGCCAACACGAATATTATGATGAACCGCCCACGGCTAGTGTACTGCTTCGCTTTTTTGTTGTTTGCATCGTCGGTAGAACGCATTCATATGCTTCAGTTCAGTTGAAATTGACCCAGCATGGACGCATGGACCAGTGTTTAGGGCCCTCACTTTCGGACCGCGGTAACTCGGGTTCAAGCCGCAGCCCCAGAAACAATATTTATCTTGTTTCAGTTACGATTTCTTTGGTAGCTCTGGGTGAGGAGGTCTTTTTTTGTGGTTAGCGGTTTTTTGGAACACCACCAGCTACACAGGTCAGTCAATACAACCTTCGCTTGAGTAGCTTAAATAGCACTTACATATCAGAAGACCATGGGTAAGGGCTCGTTACGGCAATTCACGGATCAGTCTCAACGAAGCGCTTTCTTCAATCTGGCTTCGGGAGCGCCTGAAACACGAAGTTCACCTAAGGAAGAAACCACATACAATGAGATATCAAAGCACTTCTACCTAGGCAGGTGCGTCTACCCGCCACCTCACAGAGGATGCACAGAGCGCAGGCAATGACGCTTACACTCTTACAGATGGGTTCGTATCCAAATTTGGCTTTATTTCACGAAATTTATTCGGATACTTACACTAGCAGCTCGTGCCCCCGTCGCGAAGAGGTAGCTAATTTGGAGCACATGCTCTGGCAATGCCCTTCGTTTCTGGGCAGTGATGAAGCCAACCAAGCCAAGTGGTGCTCCGTCATCAGAGGCCCCAACAAGGAAATCAGCTTTGGGCCGTCCAGAGAGCCCACGATGCGGCGGTCAGGCTTAGCCTGCCCGTCCCAACGTGGGAGGGGCCTACCGTGCGATAGTCGCGTCGCTAAGGACTACTGACAAAGTTTCACCAACCAACCTACCGACCAACCACTGCAGCGTCTCTCATGGCCGTAGTCGCTTTGACAATTAAAACCCCAAAAACGAAACGAACAAATATACATACACTTGTAATTTGTCACAAATCGCGTGCGGTAAGAAATACATCCTTTACTGCGATCTTTAAACAGTGTGCACTTTCGGAAAGGGCTAACATACAACCTGTCCTATCTGCAAAGCCACGTCACAAAAGTACGCACGTGTAAACATCGCCCGTGTGTACGCACGAAAGTACGCACATGTGAAATCGAGGTTTGCGGAGATCAGTGAGAAACGCAGGTTGCGACAGAAAAGAACCTATTATGAACTCTGACGATTTCTTGAAAAAAGTATACAGCAGTGCACGATCCGGAACTTTTGCACTGCAGTATTATTTAATCAGGACCTACTAGTCCAGTCCACTGTTGTGTTGAACACAAAAACGCTTGACCAAGAAACCAACGTTGTGGGCAGGCACTGTCCAATACGTTGAAGACCTGTACCCAGGTCAATAAAGAGTATAATTTTGGCGCCGCCTGTAGACGGCGCATATTTTTATTATTTATGCTGGCAGCAAGGTTCCAGTGATTTAATACGCGAACGGCAATCACTTAGCTAATGTGAGCAGTTTCTCATATTACAACTCCGCAAGCGCGAGCATTCTAAGACGGAACAGGGCGCCTGAGTGTCCCGCGTACAAATAAATATACACGTTCGGATGTTTTGCGTCTGTTTCACAACTCTGAAGATTCCTTCAAGAAATACCGTTGTGCAAGGCAACGCGATGAGACGCTTGGCACGTTTTCACAACACTGACTAAGCGTAGTCGAGTCGCCGTTATCTTACTTGCGTCAAGAGTGTTACCTGGCGCGAGTAAACTTATGCAGCAATTTTCTTTTCGTGTTTTTAGAAAACCCTTTCATCTGATAACCACCTCAAAGTACTTCGAAGTGACGGAAATGTGAGGATAGTTTAGAAGAATGTGAGAAATCCGTCAACATCAGTTAGCACTTAGACACGTTAGGAAAGTTTTTACATATGAGGATGACATATTAGCGTGAAAGAGGTATTGGTTACATGTTTCATATTTTTTAACATAAACTTTGGTAGTTCATTACGAAAGTATTCCTATCGCTTATACAGAAAGAACAACATATTTGCAATTCAGATGGCTTTCCCACAGAAATATTAGTGGAAACTTGTTCCAGTGCTGTGTATGAAACAAAACAGCCCTACACCGAAAAGCTTATGCTGGTGGCTCCATCAGCAGTTGCGTAGCCTTGGGTCTGCGAATATATTAGTGTAAATCGTAGAACACTTTTTTCAAACACACAAACGAGATCCTTTACCATATTTCTGAGCACGTGCATACGGTCTTTCTTGATGAATGGGAAGGTACTGCCCCGTTTTCGGCGTTCTAGCGCCAAGTGCACTTCGTGTTTAGCCTCGAGGTATTTGTGTGTTGTCCAATGAGAGACTTTTACGTGTGAGCACTCCTACTACCTGGGACAGAACAGTGAGGCTGGCAACCTTTGCAGGGCACTTTGTATCTCGAAAATGCAGACGGCTTATGCCGTATAGCCTCCATAGTTTAGTTTATGAGTGCGCAAATAAGAAAGCGCTGCTCTGAACCATTCGATATGTATTTATTTTAGTGGCTATTAATAAGTCATTCGAGTTCTTTTGTATTTCTTTAAGATTTCTTCAGAGCAGTCGACATTTTATACTATTAGAATGGTAAGAAATTGAGTCCGTGACGTCACGCCAAACTTTTAAATAGCGAGAAGGCCCGCGCTCATAAGAGAACGCAGGCCAGTTTGGTGCGCATCGCAAATAGATAAAAAAATCACAGCATATCCACGGAGTGAATGATGATGAGTGGGCGAAGCTGCGGAGGTTCATCGGTAAACCGTGAATCTTCCGTGAATTCTGCCCAGTACATCATCACCGACGTGAGATCGGGCGCGTTTATACTAAAGGTTCGATGAGAGTTATGACGACTTGCAGCTCACTTTAATTTTACATGTACGCTGTGAATTTTCATTGTTTAGAAACCATTGCTTTAGAAAACATCTGGCGTCTTTCGCTAAGCAGCTGGCGTCTTTTCGTTTTGCTTTAGAAACATCTGGCGTCTTTTCGTTTTGCTTTTAGAAAACATCTGGCGTCTTTCGTTGGTTTATTTCATCAATCAACGGCGTTTTGAACAAAATTTTTATTGTTTAATCACGCACAGGAGAAATCTCACCAGGCACTACCTTGGAGGTAAACAATGGCTGCTAATGGGAATGAGAGACAGAAGAAGTCGGCTTTTAGCTAACACTTACACTTACTACTTCTACTAACGCTTCCTACTGGAACATGCCAATGGCTGCTAATGGGGACTGAGAGTGAAGAATTCGGCTTTTAGTTAACGCGCACGTTGCGAATTTTTTATTGTTCAACAACGCACAGGAGAAGTCTCCCACCGGCACCACCCTGGAGGTCAAGATCTGGTACTAGCGTTACGACTGGTTACGCACTACGACTACGAAAACTACGAGGGACGAACGGGTGCCACCTTAAGGAGCTTCGCCCCTAAAAGAGATAGCGTACTGTACTTTGTAGGCACAATGCTGTTCAAAGCGTTAGTTCATTGCTTTAAATTTATGACCGCCTTTTCTGTTATCTTGAAGAGACGGTTGGAATGCAAGGTTCTACGTGCCGAAAGCGTCGACATGATTGTGAGACGCACCCTACGTTGTGGGGGATTCGGGGTTAGTTTAATGACATTGGTTATCAATATGCTTTGAGAGCTGACTGTTGGGCTAGTTGGTGCTTAGACATGGGAACCATCATTAAAAGCGCAACACCACACAACACAAGAGAAGACCAGACAGGTCTGTGCTCGTCTGGTCTTCTCTTGTGTTGTGTGGTGTTGCGCTTTTAACGATGGTTCCCATGGTTATCAATACGAGCGCCTAATATGGGGCGCATGCGCCAGAAAATCCGGCGTCCGTCGGCGTGAACACTACTGCTACAAAAAGGTGTGCCGATTCTGTGGGTAGTGGAATACCGGGTAAGGGGCACGTAGCGTACTAAGGTTACGTAAGGTAGTAAAGAACAATAACTAGCGCAGAAGATGAATCGAATATGAATTAATCTGCTGAAGTCTTAGCATGCAGAACAAGTGTGTAGGTGACAGATACGGAAGAAGTTTTACCACAGTTTGACAAATGTTTGAATGATATTCCTAGAGATGTTGCCTAGCTTGTCAGTTGGCTTTAATAAATACATATCTCGTAACTACATAGGCTTTCGCCTCTCCTTTCCTTAGCGTTACTTTAAGAAACTTAAATCTTTTTGAACGTGCCAGCTGAATCAAATTACACCTGGTTGTTTTTACATCGCCTATAGATCTAAATACGGTACTCTGCCGCTGACTCAAAGGTTGCGGGTTCGATCCCGTTCACGGCAGTCGCATTTCGAGAACACCAAATGATCGAAATTTCTGGAGCCCTCCGCTACGGCGCTGCTAGTAATGCTATCATGATGTTGGGACGTAAAACCCGAGCTATTATTATTCTTAAACATCTGTCATGTAAACATATAAGTGTTTTTTTTATATGGGAAAATATTATGGGAAAAACAAGGCCTTGGTTACCGATTTCAAGAATTCCAACATAAACTTTGATGTTGGATTAAGAAAGTAGTCACATGCTTGAAATAAAGAAAAAGAAGACACATTCCCAGTTTAGATGGCCACACGGAAACAATGTGAGAATAGAATTGTTCCACTGCGGTGCCTGAAACAAAGGAGCCCTTCTGCGGAATCAATATTCCAACGGCTCTGATAGCACTGCTATCATGATGCGTTCGGTTGTCAGCCAACATGACATTTCTGCAAGTGGCAAACTCACATTGTGATGATGATGATGATATTCGAAGCCCATGGAGAGCTCTGTCATAGTAGAGTACATGCAGTTCACGCTCTAAAGCCTTTCCCATTTTTCTGAACACGTACATTGTTTCTCGATGACTGGGCAAAATAGGCAAGAAAATCCTTTCTGAAAAGCGCACTCGTGTTCGGAAATGCCAGTATGCGGTCGCACACGGCGCTCGTTTGGCGGTTTGTTTACATTCTGGATGCGTTTATTGTGTATCGCAGCACGCGACACCTGCGTATGCTTTCTCTCTCTCTTTCGTTCTCTGCTAGCGGTACGCGTGCGCTCTCGAAATCGCTTGTGTGCGCGTTCTCTCCTCTCGCAGTGCTGAACGGCAGCGCACGTGCTGCTGCTCGCGACGCTCCTGTGAGTGTGCTTGCGCGCTAACCTCGCGCTGCGCTGGCTGTCCCGTTATATTTGATTGCTGGTCTCGCGGGGTCGGTATAGACGGTGGGGCCAACAAGGCCAGCCTTTTGGCGACGATAATGCCCAGAAAGTCCAGAAAATAAAAGATTGAGAAGAAATTACTTTGCCATGCTGTGAGAATGGTAAAAAGCAATAGCACCAAATTCGCGCAGAACATTATTGACGAGACCATCTGCAACTTCGAGCTGAAAATGAACGCAAAACAACAACAAAAAAAACGTAAAAGAAGTCACCCTGCTTAAAAGTTCACCGACGATTACCATACAGCATAATGCGTATGGCTGATCCCTCCGTCATAGGAATCGCTATAACACGAAAGAGAAACCTGTCTTCACAAATGTAGTGCTTATTGTGCAGTGATATATGAGAACTTGTACAATATCTATTGGTGTTTGGCATGCACCAACGTTGACGCGTAGTGGCACATCTCCATCGCGGCGACTAATGCCCACGATCATAACTTAACCGTTGCAGTAGCTGAAGTTAACATATACCTGCACACAGCGTATCGTGAATCCCGCGCACAGATGACATCAACAAACACATAACACTGGCACTGGATATGTACTTCAAAGCGTCGTGAAATAAGGAGAGAAACGGAAGGCGTGCGCTCCAGAGTAATAAGTTAACCTACGCCTGTGATCATGCATACACTACCACACTGCGCTTTGGTAGCACCGGAGGCAGAGGTTCGTAGCTTGAGCCACGTACGCGGGCAGGCGTTCCATGTCCCGTTGGCCTCTGTCTCGCTCCACCAAGACACGACATTCGTCCGTCGACATCGGTGTCTTTCTGCAGCGCTTATTGCAGCCATTTTAGTGGTCAGTGCTATCACCCAGGAAGCGGTCGCCGGCGGAGAAACAATTGATGCATGTGGAAGCTGCACTACTCCGACAACGAGCCGTCACACGCTAACACGAAGCGAAACGCAAAGAACGTAACCAACGTAACTGCGTGTAGGTGTACTCCCCGATGCTAGCGAGGGCAGTCTCTTTCGCTGCTATCAAGACGCTATAACCATGGCCTCCGAAAGTGCACGCAGGCAGGTTTCTCGGAGGCCACGCTTTAACTGCGTCGACGCCGAATCGTTCTCTATCGGTGCCAGTAAGTGTCTTGCCGCAATACTTCTCTTCACCGCTCACAGACGGCGGCACCGTACCGCTCCGCCAAAAAAGAGCACCATGCACGAGAGAACGTGTGAAAGATATAAGGCGCTTTTGTGGAGTTTCGTGCGTCTGCCCCGGGGGCTTAGTCGGTAGCGCGCCGGGCGCTTATCGTCGCGGACCGAGATTCGTAGGTTTAATTCCAGGCGGTGGAACCTTTTCTTATGGTTATTTCTTTCTCATCTGTTAACGTTCATTTTATCAACCTCATATCCGTGACGGAAATACGCCACTGAAGTATTGGTGGACCCCGGCATAAAAGATTTTCGTGTTAGATAAAAAAATATGTAACTGCCACACCTTGCGAAAGCCTGCATTGCCTTGCAGAAAATAGTTAACCCCTACGACATCTGCCGCTTTCCAAGAACACGAGTACCTTCTCTGACAGGGCCATTGAGGGATTACTCACACAAGACAGGTGATCATGTGCTATGCTTGCAGCTTCAGTGAATATTCTTGCGCACCATCTATGCGTTTATCAATCACAGTTGTGCTGCGAAACTGTACCTTGCATACCACACCTGCTGACATGTTGAGCCAAAAAAAAAACCACCGTTCCCGGTACATACGTTGCACGCGTGCGCACGCAATCTGCCATTTAGACATCTCCCGGTTTGACCTATATAAGAAGCACCGCATGAAAGTGGGATCTTGTAGACAACGCTACTGACACAATTAACAAACCGAGTTCTGTGCTTCGTTTCGCACAGTCGTTTTTTTTTTTTGTTGTTATGTACTTGTCCATGTCTTCCTATGTCCCTGTTTAAGTAACGCGCCCGTATTTGAAGTACTCCCAATTCAGCCACGAACGAAGGTTCCTGAATTCAGAATATCCTGTGATTCCTTTCCATATCAAACACTCTCCGTGTCTTCAGGAGCCACCTCTGAAGGCATGACTCCTCGCGGCTGAAGATGGCAGCATTGTGACAGCTCACAAAACACGATGGCAATTTAAAGTACTGAAATTCAAACTCTTACCTGTATGAAGTGGCGACCACTGATGCGAACGTTGCTGAAGACCTTTCCTATTTAAGCGAGCCAATTTTGAAAAAGTGCCCGCGTCCTCTCGCACTGTCACTTTATCAACTTAGGCAAACAACACACGCAGATGTCTGGCTCTCTGCAGGTCCATTTCGAAGACTATTGTTACCGCTACGACAGCCGAACATTTCGCAAATCGGCATGGCTGTCGCGCTAAGTCAAGCACAGTGAAAAGCGCGCGCGCCACGTGCAGCACACGGCAGCCGAGTCCAGCAAGGGGCCCAACTATGGCGAGGGCGTGTACCGGAAGTCGCCGCGGTGACCTCTTGTAATGTCCGTGAAAACTACGTATAGGGCGCGTGACTAGGTTGCCGTTTGCAAGCCAAAATTGAAGTACACCCAGAATTTTTTTAACTTCGCCCGTACATCTAAATACATCAATTACTGTGATCTTTAAACTGTCTGGAATTTCGGAGAAGGCATACCGCATTAGGCATCTTATCTGCGAGGCCATGTAACAAAAAGAACTCACGTCACAACTCTTGTCGCTCAAGATGCACTACTAAAAGAGAAGATAGGAACGCAGGCGAGATAAGCGCACGTTGTCAGTTCGACGAACTTATGCAAACTCTCGCGCATTCATCATGAAGGCATGCAGCAGGGCACGACCCGGCCGATCGTGCACTGCGGCACGATGGGCCCGGTCGGCAAAGAGACACGGCTATGACGTTTTCATTGGCCAACTGCAACCGCATCCCAGACCGCATGAAATGTAGTGTTCAAAATAGGGGTGCTGTTAAGTAATCGAGATAAGTAATCATTCCAAAAGGCTGGCCTTTTGCTTTTCGCTATTGAAAGTTTTTGCTTTGCGCTATTGAAAACTTCGTTTAGAGATTGGTGCTTCCGACACATCTAGTATCGCATTTCAATCCCAAAGTTTTTCCACTGCATGCGCTATCTGAAGCATAGGGTGCTCTTTTGGAGACTGTCGAATTCCGCCATATTGTCAAATTTTGTAATCGCGAAATTTTGAGCGAATCAGAGAGGCCGCAGCAGCCCTCTGGACCAATCAAATTTAACTAATGGCGGAATTTGACAACATGGCGGAATTTTAGTCTCCAAAATAGCGTTCGTCAGCCTGTAGAACGACCCAAATCACGCGATGATGGAAACGCGATAAGGGAATTCAATTTTCCTGTAATTTTCGTCGCAATTTTCCTGAAATGAGCAATTCCTGACATCAACCTTACGCGTTGTCCAGGAGATTTCTTTTAGTCCGCCAACACGAAATATTGCTGAGAAGCGCCCGCAGCTAGTCTACTGCTTCCCAATTGATTTTTCTTGCATCGTCGGTAGAACGTATTCATATGCTTCAGTTCAGTTCAAATTGGGCTAGC
Source organism: Rhipicephalus sanguineus (assembly GCF_013339695.2). Lineage (NCBI taxonomy): Eukaryota > Metazoa > Arthropoda > Arachnida > Ixodida > Ixodidae > Rhipicephalus > Rhipicephalus sanguineus. The sequence continues at coordinate 27,945 of NW_023615487.1, forward strand.
ATGGGCGCGTGGCCTAGTGATCAAGGCCCTCACTTCCGGACCGCCAGAACTCGGGTTCAAGCCCCAGCCCCATAAACAAAATTTATTTTGTTTTATTTATTATTTCTTTGGTAGCTGTGGGTGTGGAGGATTCTTTGAGGGTGACAACGGTTTTTTGAAACACCACTAGCTCCCCAAGTCCGTCAATACAAGCTTCGCTTGAACGGTAGAAACAGCGCCTACATATCAGAAGACCATCGGACAGGGCTCGTTACGGCAACTGACGGATAAGTCTGAAACACGCGCTTTTATCAACCTGGCTTCTGCAGCGCCTGAAACACGAAGTTCACCTTAGGAATAAACCACACACAATGAGATTTCAAAGCACTTCTACCTAGGCAGGAGGGTCTACCTAAAGTCCCTTGATCTAGGAAAGTAACGACACTCTACACCGCGCGCGCGTTTCCTCCTCGATTCTCCTCGCCCGCCGCCGGCGCGCGCTGCGCACGGCGCCATTTTACGCCGGGGCTCCTGCGGACGCGCCGCAGAATTCAATAGATGCGCGTGATTTTGAACCACTTGCGCGCCCCAGTGGGTAGAAAACTTTGAAAAATGGTGTTAACGAGATCGAGAACACTGAAATGAACCTTCATTAAAAGATTAGTTTCTTCCGAAAGCCGTGAAAGTGGGGCATGCTAATTTAAAAGGAGTTTTATGGAGCGTTCCCTCATGCAGACGTTCTTTACATCTGCATCTGATATAGTTTAGCTCGCGTCATGTCCGCCTGTTTCCGGATTTTTTGTCGCTTTCCTGTGCGCTCATGTGCAACACAGGTGCTTAAGGCGTCGCATCATGTAATGACTTCGTGGATAATGCATTGTCCATCCATGTGTTATCTTGACGTGAAAGTAGGTTTGTGCGGGTGTCTCCTAACTGACCAAGACACTTGCGCAGTGTCGGCACGATCAAGTAGGGCCAACAGTAACGCATCTACCGCAATAACAGCAGCGCCGTAAAAAGATTTTTCAGAATAGTATTTTGAGGTTCATGTCAAAGAAACTAGCACTCAGTTTACCTGTGAGAGGAGACATTCCGTACGTTGAGGATAAGTAAACGCCTCTAGTAACGTATAATGAGAGTTCACAGGAAAATAACGTTGCAATATGTAGTAACAGAGTTGCAATTGTGATTTTCATTAGGCAAAAAAAATTATAAGAGCCAGAATCAGAGTGCAATATCAGCAGGATGTTTTATTTTCATGCGCGGACAACTCGTTGGCTGATACGTAACTAAAAAGAGCGTCGTATCATATTCAGCACCAGAATCATTGCTAGTGCATAACTATGTTATGAAGTAGTAATGTTTCGAAAAATAAAATGTCATGAAAATAGAAAAGTGGTAATAGTATATCACTGCACAAATATACACTGATTCACACATGACACAGAAGTTTCACTGCGACAAAAGGTGGACGGAAGATCACGCACTTTCAGCTTGTTCTTTAAAGGGGTCCTGCAACACTTTTTGAGCAGGGTCAAAAAGCGCTGCCAATCGGTAGTCGAGGCTCCCGAGAACACGCGAGCCAAATATTATAGCGAAGCGAGCGACCTGGAATTTACAATAAATTCTCAAAGTCAGCTGAAAAACGCTCCCTCTTCTCTCGACAAATGATGTATTAGTCCGCAATATATGACGCGATTGTCGGCAGTTCCACCATTGGCTGATGTTATAATCACGATAACACCCTCATTATTACCTTAGTTGTTAATTTTGTGTTCAATAAGTAGATAATATGTATGTTTATATTGTGTTATGCCGTTAAAACACCGAACAAACATTAATATTAGCACTTCCGGTCACACCGACAGCTCGTCTGCTCGTAGTTGCGTGGTTGCGTTTTCTTCACCATGTGCAGTGCCGAAAACGTGAATATTTCTGTGCTTTTGACCATCGCCGGTTGCCGTTGAGAGTGGCAGCCGTTCGAGTGTTGCCTCGTCAGCTGGAAACTGCATCGTCGGCACGTTCTCACGACCGACCGAGGCAGCGGTGCAGCATTTATCCGATAACAATGCTGGCGCCGGCTAGCTTAGGATACCTGCGTTCGCTGTATGGCGAGAGTCCCGTTCGCTGTCTGTTCAGTAAGTCATCGAGCCATACCTCGGCGTATCCTTCCCGTAGTCTCAGGTTCCCCAAAACCGCGACACAGCAACCAAGCAGACTCGCATTTTCACGGTAGCTGCAGACAGCTGGGGGATGGGTCCGCGCCGGCCCGATGCCCCACGATCCTTTCTTCTAGTCTGTAGTTCTTTGTTGTCAGCCCGCACTCGCTGTGCGCCCGCATTCGAAGAGCAAACAGCATCGAAGTACCGCCTCTGGGAGAAGGGAGCACGCAGCTTTGCCGTGTTGAATACGATTCAAGCGCGAGCAGTGCGAAGTGGCGGTGTATCGGAGTGTGGGTCGAAACCCATCTCAGCTGTCATTCGTTCCAAACGCGCACGTAAGTTTGCGTCCATGGTTGGCAGAGCGATGAAAACACTACGGCAGTTCGAGGTGCACACACAACATTACCAAACCGACTCGCAGTTTTCAAGCACGCGCGATACACGGTGCCATGGGCTCCGCCGCTCGACGACGACCGCGCGAGCCGACCGGAAGTGGCGCCACAGACCACGTGGTTGCGCCGAGACGCCAGAGAGAAAAAAATGAAAAAAATGCCGCCGTCGCTGACGTCGCCTCCTCGCACCTCCGCCCTCCCTCCCTCCCTTCACGCCGCGCGCAGCTTTCCGCGCGCTCGCTGCATTGAGTTGAGGGAGAAAGCTGCGGAACGTGATCTCTATGATTTGGTAACACCACTTAGACTAGACGGATTCGAAAAATTTTTGCGGCATATGACTCGTGAAGACTCATACGTCAATAATGAGACTATTCCAATATAACTAAGAAAGGTGTTGCAGGGCCCCTTTAAAACAGCGCCTTTATATTCTCAGAAGTGACAGTGAGGAGAGGTAGCACGTTTTCTTTTGAGCCGAGCCACTTTTTGCAAAGAGTATTCTATGCGGATATTCGTGCAATTGAGATTGGCTGGGCATTCACAGTCAAGCCAATAATTATATGAGCTTGATAGTCGGATACAGCTCAAAAAGCACTTAGAAAATAACAGTCTAATGCAGTGAGCATTGGTAGACGTGGTATCCCGTGACTCAAACAAGCGCTGTTTTCGAAGGTCCATTCAAAGTATACAGCTTAACAGGAACAACTGCAGTTCCTTTACGATAAGCATAGGCACTCATCAGGTGAATGGTTATAAAGCAGACAGCACCGTAATCAACACCGGTGTCACGCGGGCACTTTTGATCGTGATCGGGGCCGACCCGGATTAGGCTTGATCCGGATCAGGTGCTGCTACACGTTCACTTTGATAGCGATCAGGTTCGATCGGGATCGAGACCATCGTGATATAATCATCGACATCTGGCTCCCACAGATCGCGATTTGATTTACGTTTGCGCCAAACTCGATCCACATTATTTTGTACCGTATAGTAGCGATGATTGCTGATTGCGATCAAGAAATTCGATCGGGATTGACTGTGATCGCGATGAAAAGTGCCCGTGTGACTCCGGTACAAGAGATAATCTAGTTTCTTATTGGTTAACGGACAGCGCGTTAATCCATGCAGGCGTGACTAAGACGAGCCATTTCGGCCGCGGCATGCTAGATAACGGCTCACTTGCGCTCACCTTCGCTATCACGATTTTATTGTTTTTGTGTTGCGCAGTACTTGTTTTTCTTTTTTTTTCTTGTGCCGGATCGCATTTCTATCATTATTTTTTTATATGGACACCCCCCTTCCCCCACGAAAAAAAAAATAAAACAAGAACCTCATATGAAAGCGAACGCCAGTAAGGGTCATTCGTCCAATCGTTTCTTTTTTTTTTTTTTTTTCACCAAACATTCACGTTAAGCGGATCCTAACAATCACGAGAAGCACGATCGAGAAGCTGTATTGTTCGCAGCGGAAAGCAGTTTTTGTAGTTGTGCATTTCAGACTGAATAACAGTTGCCGACATGCGAAGTGATGGAGCCTCAGCATATTATTCAGCATATTGAGAACAGCCCTATTTTTATGCAACGCATAAATAGCCGAGAAAAAGAAGAACGTTTATGAGCATCTAGAAGAATATTTAAAATGCAGCATTCGGCAATGCTCTGATACGAGCGATAAGAAAGGCGCCTTACCTCGCAAAGAACACTGTTTCTTGTCAAAACAAAGTTTTTTCGGCCGATGTTTTGCAGCCACTGCTTTTTGCGCAAGCCATCACGCTTACTTTGGGGAATCGTAAAAAGTGCGTAACCGTTCGCACTCTCGTTGCTGCAGTTATAGGCGCGACAGCACGGCATAGCGCCCACACAAAGCACAGAAAACAATGCGCGCGCAACGTTCGCTACGCGGAACCCCGGCGTAAAATGGCGCGAGCGAAAAAGAAAATTACCAGCAAAACACAAGATCCACGCGTCTCTAAGGGCAACGGCGAAGGAGACCAATCGTCGGCGCGTTAAAAGCGGCGGAGAACGGGAGGACGCAACAGGGGCAAGGAGGGAGAGAGGAGGACGCGCGCGCGGCGGCGAGTACAGTGAATGGCGGTACTTTCCCAAGATCAAGGGGCTTTAAGTCGCCCCTTTCTGTACCCACTCGTGATGTGTAAGGAAAAAAGAACAAAGAACACCAGGCACACCCAGGACCGGACTGGAAAGATGCGTGCGCGCGTTCGTTTCGCCCTTGCGGCGAAACTGACTTTTTGCATAACGGGATGATATATTAGCGTGCAAGAGATATAGCTTACCTGTTTCATATTTTTTAACATAAAGTTCGGTAGTTGATTACTGAAGTATTCCTATGGCTGAGATAAAAAGAACAACACGTTTGGAATTTAGATGAGTTCACCAAGGAAATATTCTTGGAAACTTGTTCTAGTGCAGTGTATGAAACAAAACAGCCCTACTCCCCAATGCTTATGCCAGCGGCTCCATCAGCAATCCACGGGTGTTGCAACAAGCAGTGTAACACTGTAAAGCGTAGAACACTTTTTCCGCAGCGTTGCTCTAAGAGCAGCGTTTCCCAGGACCCAAATAAAGCTTTATGTCTGTCTGTCTGTTTGCAAACACTCAAACGAGATCCTTTGCCATATTTCGAGGAGGATATTCCATCGAGGTGAAAATGTTTGAGGCCCGTGTACTTAGATTTAGGTGCACGATAAAAAAAACCCCAGGTGGTCGAAATTTCCACAGCCCTCCACTACGGCGTCTCTCATAATCATATGATGGTTTTCGGACGTTATACCCCAGATATTATTATTATTATTATTATTATTATTATATATCTGAGCACATACGTTCTTTCTTGATGAATGGGAAATTACTGCACCCTTTCTGGCGTTTTTACACCAACCGCACTTCGTGTTTAGCCTCGAGGTATTTATGTGTTGACCAATGAGAGACCTTCACGTGAGAGAACTCCTACTACCTGGGACAGAACAGTGAAACTGGCAACCTTTGCAGGACACTTTGTATCTTGAAAACGAAGTGGGCTTATTCCGTATAGCCTCCATATTTAGTTTATGAGTGCGCAAATAAGGAAGGGCTGAATACTCTGAACTATTCAATATATATTTATTTTAGTGGACAATAGCTCACGCGCCCGGGTTCTTTTTTTTCAAATTTCTACATTGTAGTCGTCATGTTGTACTATTCGAATGTTAATTATTTGCGTCCGTGACGTCACGCGAAAGTTTTCAATAGCGAGAAGGCCCGCGCTGATAAGAGAACGCAGGCCAGTTTGGTCCGCATCGCAAACGATAAAAAGAGATAGCGTACCGTAATTTGTAGGCAGAACCCTGTTCAAGGTCAGTTCATTGCTTTAAATTTAAAATATGTTTTTCTGTTATCTTGAACAGACGGTTTGAATGCAAGGTTCTACGCGCCGAAAACGTCGACATGATTGTGAGACGCGCCCGACATTATGTGGGATTCCGGGTTAGTTTCAATGACATTGGTTTTCATGACACCAGCCTAATATGGCTCATGCGCCAGAAAATTAGGCGTCCATTGGCGTGAACACCACTGGTACAAAAGGGTGTGTCGATTCTGTGGGTAGCGGAATACCGGGTAAGGAGCACGAAGGCATCAAAGAGGGTACGTAGCGTTGTATGGTTACGTCAGGTAATAAAGAACGATAACTAGCGCATAAGATGAATAGAAAATGCATTAAGGTGCTCAAGTTAAATCTCAGCATGCAAAACAAGTGTGTAGGTGACAGATACGGAAGAAGTAACACCATAGATTGACAGAAATTTTTGAATGAGGTTTCCAGAGATGTTGGCCTGGTTTGTCACTTGGCTTTAATAAATACGTATCTCGTAATAACATAGGCTTTCGCCTGTTGTCTCCTTAGCGTTACTTAAAGATACAAATCTTTTTCATTGTGCCACCTAAATCAAGATACCCTTTGGTGTTTTCTATGTATCTAAATACGGTACTCCGCTGTTGACCAAAGGTGGCGCGTTCGATCCCGACATTAGCGGTCGTATTTCTAGGGAGGCAAAATGCTACAGGCCCTTGTACTGTGCGGTATCACTGCATTTTAAAGAACACCAGATGATTGAAATTACCGGAGCCCTCCACTACGGCGCTGCCCGTATGGTATCATGATGTTGGGACGTAAAACCCCAGTTATTATTATTGCGATAGCAGTTATATGGACACTCTCGGCGGATTCTCGCTGTCGCCGTCGCCGTTGCCGTCACCATCATGTACCGTATATGTATAAGTATTTGTATATAAATAAAAGCCAGCAATAAAAATAACTCAGAAGGAAAAAAATTCCGAAGCGCTCAACCGCAGATTGGATTCCTCGACTCCTCGCTCAGCAGCGCGATGCCTTAGACAATTACGCCACGTGTTCTCCAGGATACCAACGGCTGATTACAAACGCTCGCCGCGTTGGGTGAAACGCACGGGACGCCACACGTGGCGAAATTAAAATTATGTGAGACGCCATATCGAAAATTCTCATATGATACGTATGCCTCGTATGAACACATATGAATCATGTGTTCTCGTATGATCATACGAGATTAATAGATATGCGTCATAGGTGTCATATGAGATTTCTCCATAGGGGCGGGTCACGCTGCATCATTCCCCGCGCAGCGTTTGCGTCCTATCGCTGGCGACCCACGCTGGTTTTCCACTTCGGTGTTGTAGCGCCACGCTACTCGTAGCCGGTTTGCCAGGGAAAAAAAACATGGCTGATCCCTCCGTCATAGGAATCGGTATAACACGAAAGTGACACGTGTCTTCACAGAAGTACTGCTTATTGTGTAGTGATATATGAGAGCTTGTACAATATGTCTATTCGTGTTTGGCAGTTATAGCACCGTTTGACGTGGATGCATCCATGTTGACAGCATGTCTATATCGCGACGACTAACGCCCATGATCATGATTAAACCGTTGCGCACGGTAGCTGAAGGTGTGAACATATATTTGGACACAGCGAATCGTGAATCCCGCATAAGGATGATATTAACAAGCTCATAATCAACATTAGTACCCGGTATGCACTTCTTCAAAGCGTGTCAATTAAGGAGAGAAACGGCACGGTGTGCGCTTTCTAGTAAAGGGTAGCCGACGCCTGTGCTCATGCATTCATAACACACACTGCGCTTCAGCAACACGGGAGGTAGAGGTTCGTAGCCTGAGCCGCAAACGCGTGCGTCCCGCTGGCCTCTGTCTCGCAGGCGCTGCTCTCGCTCCATCAAGGCACGACATTCGCCCGTCGAACTCGCGTCCTTTCTGCAATGCATATTGCAGCAGTTTTGTTAGTCGATGCTCTCGCAATTGAAGCAGTCGGCGGCGGAGAAATCCCGTTGGTGCACGTGGGAGCTGCACTACTCCGATGAGCCGACGCACGATAACACGAAGCCAAACGCAAAGAACGTAACTGCGTCAAAGGTGCCTCGGCGATGCCAGCGCGGCCAGTCTACCGCTCTGGTATCGAGAAGCTTTAACCATGGCCTCCGATATCGCGTGCAATCTCGGAGTAAGCGCTAGTAAGTGTCGAGCGTGAAGCATTACTTCTTTTCACATCTCACAGACGGCGGCACCGCCCCGCTCCGCCCGCCGCGAAAGAGAATGTGTGAAAGATATAAGGCGCGTTCGCGCCGTTTCTAGCATATCCCGAGTTAGCTTAGTCGGTAGTGCGTCGGGCGCTTGCCGTCGCGGCCGCAAACGTCGTGGGTTCGATTCCCAGCGGGGTATCTTTTTCTTGGTTTTTTTTCTTTCTCACCCGTTGGCGTCCATTTTATAAACGTCATATCCGTGACGGATGTACTTGGTGGACCCCGGCATAAAACACTTTCGTGTTAAAAAGAGCGTCCCGTGGCTCGTGGTGGCGCGAGCTAGTGAGAACGCTTTGGGTCAGGTAGGCTTATGCCACAGGAGGGAAGAAACGAGGAGGCTGAACCAGAATCACAGTATATATGTTACACCGTGATCAGAATTCTGAGGCTAAAATTACAGCGCAAACGCACAAGACACCCACGAAGAAAAGAAACTTACGACAGAAGCGCTGACTAACAACTGCTGTGTTATTTCATACGGCAATGCATATATATGCCAAAGGCAACCTTACCGCACATGCGCGCACAACAATAGCTCTAAACCTAAACGTGTAACAAGGATGATAGTGTATGAGATACGCGAAGAGATGAAATCGTATTCAAATTGGTTCAGGGACAAAAAAGTAAAGTAAGAAGGGTAAAGAAGTGCGTTTGCGCTGTAATTTCAGCCTCAGGAATATGTGCCAACTAGATCCAAATGAAGTTTTATTTTAGTGACCAGAATGGACGCTCACAAGGAACGCGAGCCATGGCTTCACGTGCCACTGCCGAGCGCCGTCATTATTTTCTTCTCTTGAGGCCGTGCGCTCTGCAGTTTTGTTTGCCGCCTAAAGGAAGGTGCTGCAGGGTCTTGAGACGACGCGGGCGCAAGAGTCCGAGAGTAGCTTGCGCTCTGCGCATGCATTCTGGCAGCTCGCAGATCTCTTGGGTCCCCAATTCTAAAACTCTCAATGTTTCGCCGGAGTTCGAATGGGCGCCTCCCACTTCTACTTTGACATACAGGGCGTGGTCGACGGTGCTCACGCGATTATCTCTTGAGGGGGAGTTTTTGTGTCTTGTGCTTTCACCGCAAAGTTTGCGTTGAAGCTATAGACCACACGAAGGTCACATTACTCGCTGCAGCGGCAGCGTTTGCGAAAGAAGTGAGCTGCTAGCTAGAAGAGCCAAAGTATAGGGGCTAGTTGAAGTAACATCTGTGAGAGTTCGTGCTCGTCCTATGTATAGCTGTGCGTTCTTTTCGTGCGTCCTTCTTTGTGTTTGAGCAGCCCGCTGCAAATGCCGAGCTGTGACAGTAGTTAGTTCGCACTCGCCTTGTGTGTTTTCTTTTCATGCGTCGTTTGTGCTTGAGCAGCGCGCAGCAAGTTTCTAGCAGATTGCCGTTCTTTCTGTGACATCCAATTTCTTGCCATCGCATTAATTGCTTCACCCTTGAGGCGAAACTGTGACTTTTAGGGGCGAAGCTCCTTAAGGCGGCACCCGTAAGTCCCTCGTCGTGCTCGTAGTAGTGAGTAACAAGTCTTACCCTTTGACCTCCAAGGTGGTGCCGGTGGGAGATTTCTCCTGTGCGTTGTTGAACAATAAAAAATTCGCAGCGTGCGCGTTAACTAAAAGCCGAATTCTTCTGTCTCTGTAGAAGTGTAAGTGTTAGCTAAAAGCCGACTTCTTCTGTCTCTCATTCCCATTAGCAGCCATTGTTTACCTCCAAGGTAGTGCCTGGTGAGATTTCTCCTGTGCGTGATTAAACAATAAAAATTTTGTTCAAAACGCCGTTGATTGATGAAATAAACCAACGAAAGACGCCAGATGTTTTGTAAAAACAAAACGAAAGAACGCCAGATGTTTCTAAAGCAAAACGAAAAAGACGCCAGCTGCTTAACGAAAGACGCAAGGTGTTTTCTAAAGCAATGGTTTTCTAAACAATGAAAATTCACAGCGTACATGTAAAATTAAAGTGAGCTGCAAGTCGTCATAACTCATCGAACCTTTAGTATAAACGCGCCCGATCTCACGTCGGTGATGATGTACTGGGCAGAATTCACGGAAGATTCACGGTTTACCGATGAACCTCCGCAGCTTCGCCCACTCATCATCATTCACTCCGTGGATATGCTGTGATTTTTTATTCGTAAACATATTTCAGGTAAGCATATAAGTGGTCTTTTATATGGGGATAATAGTATGGGGAAAAACAAGACCTTGGTTACCAATTTCAAGAATTTCAACATAAACTTCGATGTTCGATTAGGAAAGTTGCCTGAAGCTTCAAATAAATAAAAAAAAACATTCGCAGTTGAGATGGCCACGCCAAAAATGTGACAGAATAAACTTGTTCCGGTGCGGTGTCTAAAGGAAACCTGCCCTACTCCAAATGCAGGCGGCTCGAACAGCACTGCACAGTCTTCTTGCGTTGGGTTTCACGTCTAATCGACACTCCTTCAACAGTCAAGGTGACAATATGATGACGGTGATATCGAAGCCCATGGAGAGCTCTGTCATAGCAGTGTACATGCAGTACACACTCTAAACCCTTTCCTATTCTTCTGAACACGTGCATTGTTCCTCGATGACTGGCAAAATAGGCAGGAAAACCAGGGCACGGGGGCGCCTTTCTGAAAAGCACTCTCTTTTTCAGAAATATCAGTATGCGGTCGCACACGGCGTTCCTTTGGCGGTTAGTTTACATTCTGGATGCGTGCATTCTGCATCACATGAAAGGCTTTTGGTGTAGCGCGAAAGGAAACACGGACACGAGAAGGCACACAGGAACACCACACAGCGCTTCTAGCAACAACATGTTTATTTTCAAGAACCAGACCGCTTACATAACATCAAAATCACGCAGACAGCTGAACACGTGGGTTCACTCAGATAATGCGTAAAAAACCACTTCACCTAAGCAGAACCATGACAGGATAAAACTGTAAATCAACGCTTGCACAAGAACCCCAACTCTTTAGGTGACAATGTCATCTATGGCTTGCTCACACACAACTCACCAAGCGCATCGGTAAGCTCGGCTTCAGCTATAAGACGGGTGATCTCTTCTTTATGTTGACCAACAATGACGGTGTTAGGAAAAATGGTCGGCAACCGCATGCATGAACGTGGAGTGCTAGAAACCCGTCAGACGCCAGTCTATTCGATTTGTAATGGTGCTCTCTTAATCGCTCATTGACACATCTGCTGGTTTGGCCGACGCATTGCTTTCCACAAAAGAGTATAACACGATAGATTACAAAACTCTTGCAATCAACAAATTTGTTTGCATGCTTTTTTGTGCAACCAACATTTTCTGTTCTAACTGGATTTGTCATGGCGCACAGTTTCCCGAGCTTCTCGGGCACTGAAAAGACTACCATAATATTATCGCGAAGTGCCACCTTCTTGAGATTATGTGACAGCTGGTGAACATAGGGGATTTCTCTTCTGATCATTACAGATTCACACCTGATTTACTCAATCGAGCGGTACGTTTTGTATAACCAGTGTTCAAATCGATGTTATTCTTTACTTTTTGTCTTTATTGTACATTGATACTGTACTTACTTGAATAATTGTTATGTTTCTTTTTTTGTTGTTTTGTTTTTTTTTCTCTCTCTCTTCGTACCTTGTTCCATGTTACTTGTAATCATGTACTTGCCCCTCCCCTCTATATTGTACTGTATGTACCTTGAGGTTATTTCAAATAAATAAATAAATAAATAAATAAACAAATACGGCAGTGCGTCTCGTTTCTATCGTTACGCGGCCTTGTGTGTTACACTGGCTTGAAGTTCTGCGACTTTTTTTCAACTGTTTCTCTGCGACAGACACTAAAACATGATCTGGATAGCCAGATTCCTTCAGGGGTGAAATCTGGTTCTGGAAGCTATGCTTCGTTAGGTGGGCGCAAGATTTG